>NW_024096641.1:527500-702064 GCF_016545835.1 Crotalus tigris | reverse complement strand
CCTCATGAGTGGACCTGGTCTTTTGCATCTGACATATGCCATTGGCATTTAGTTTCATAGAACCCGTGTTGCAATGAGTGGACACATGATAGTCAGCAAAGCATGAAAAAGGAATTTATACAAGCCATCACAGATCAATGTGCCTTTCAATGGGGCTTTGATGTGTCAGATTTCACTGAGGACTTTAGTCCCAAGTGAAGGCAGAAATAAATGCTTCAAGGTCAGGAGAATAGAATAGAATAGAATAGAATAGAATAGAATAGAATAGAATAGAATAGAATAGAATAGAATAGAATAGAATAGAGCTGGAAGGGACCTTGGAGGTCTTCGAGTCCAGCCCTCTACTCAATCAGAAGAACCTATACCATCTCAGACAGATGACTGTCTAGTTTCTTCTTGAAAATCTCCAGTGAAGGAGTGCCCACGATTTTTGGAGGCAAGCTGTTCCACTGGTTAATTGTCCTCACTGTCAGGAAGTTTCTCATTAATTCCAGGTTGCTTCTCTCTTTGGTCAGTTTATTTTTATTTTATTTTTAAAATTTATAAGCCGCCCCACTCCCGAAGGACTCTGGGCGGCTAACAATAAAAAACACATAAAACATAACAAAACAACAATACAAAAACAATCATCCAGGGGTAAGGTTTTATAAACCCCAGGCCTGCCGGAAAAGCCAGGTCTTAAGTAGCTTACAGAAGACCAACAGGGTGGGAGCAGTCCTAATCTCCGGGGGGAGCTGATTCCAAAGCGTGGGCGCCATCACAGAGAAGGCCCTCCTCCGCAGCCCCGCCAAATGGCACTGCTTGGCCGACGGGGCCTGAAGGAGGCCCAGCCTGTGGGATCTAACCGGACGTAGGGAACTATGAGGTAGTAGGTGGTCTCGCAAATAGCCTGGCCCTGAGCCATATAGGGCTTTAAAGGTAATGACCAACACCTTGATTGGACCCGGAGACCAATAGGCAACCAGTGCAGCTCACGGAGGATAGGTATAACGTGGGTGTATCGAGGAGCACCCACTATCACTCGCGCGGCTGCATTCTGGACCAACTGTAGTCTCCGAATACTTTTCAAGGGTAGCCCCATGTAGAGCGTGTTGCAGTAGTCCAAACGTGAGGTGACAAACCATTGTTTCTCATCCTTCCCTCTGGTGCTTTGGTGAGCAACCTGGCCCCCTCTACCTTGTGGCATCCCCTCAGATACTGGAACACTGCTATTATATAATATTATATAATGTTTATCATCAGCCGCAGCTTAATGGCAGAGGGCTTTGGATGCAGATGACTCTAACTCCAGCCTTCAGAGAGGCATTGACAGAAAAATCTTCCCCAGGTAAAGTTCTGAAGAACTTCTCAAACTGAGACACTGGAGAACTGCTGATGGAGTATAAAACAACAACAACAAGCTAAGAATAAAACCCAATTAAAATACCACACAAAACCAGGTCTTTCAACCAGCAACGTTAAAAAGAATTAAGGAGAACCAAACCAACTGTCATCATCAAACCAGGCATCATAGTGATAATTTTGGAGAAGACATTCCATAGCTGGGAGGCCTTAAGGCAGTGGTGGCGAACCTATGGCACATGTGCCAGAGGCGGCACTCAGAGCCCTCTCTGTGGGCATACGTGCCATGCCCCAAAGATGGCAACCTGTCAACGCTGCAAATATTGTATATTCTTGCTTTTGACAATATGTAGAATTGTTTGGTAATTATGGGGTTAATATAGAGCAGAAGGGGGGTTGGGGGTAAAGCCCGGGAAAGAAAGAGGAAGAAAACATTTGACCTTCATACTAATTGGATAATGTGAGATATGACGGCTAATTTAGGGAGGGAACATGCTGATAATTTAACTGCTCAAAGGAAGAGAACTTAGATCCTAGCATCCCTCTGTTGTGCCTGTGCCGACATTTTGTAACAATAAAAGACTTTTAGGAAAATAAATGCCTGGAAGTTCTTTGGAATGTTTCATTAGCTGGAACCACAACACAACCGTCCCTCTTCAACCAGCCAACGGGTAACTCACCGAGGTCCCATGTGGCTGGATGCATCCCAGCATGGCTGGTTTCCCTCCCCCCCACATCCCATCCCTCCTGGCCTCGCATGCTCTCCTTTTCCTTGGCACGACCCACTGCATCACCTCCTCAGCTGTCGGCTGGCATCCAGCTCATAGGCAGCTTCTCTGAACTGCTGGTGGCGCGCTGCGGAGCCCCAGAGTGCGCCAGTCAAGGGGCCAGCAGGCTGTGGCTGCTGACGGACACTGTCAGCCCCCATGCGCTCGCTGGCCTCTGTGTGCGGGGGCCAATAGTGTCAGGCAGCAGCCGTCCTGGCCCCTGCCTTGCCTTGCATCAATAGCACCCCCGCCCTGCCTTGCCTTGCCTCACCCCTCACCCCACCACCCATCTGCCAGAGACCCCCTGGATCTCCCACAACCCTGTCCAGCCCCACAGGCGTCCCTCCCCACGGGCAGCATCAAGGTGATCACGCCTACTTTGGCCACACCCACCCAGTCTGCCATGACCACCACAACCACGCCCACCCCATGGGCCACGCCCACCTGGCACCTGGCGATACATAAGTGGGTTTTGGGTTGCAGTTTGGGCACTCGGTCTCTAAAAGGTTCGCCATCACTGCCTTAAGGGCTTCCCACGTAGGAGCTACAGAATACTCTCCCCGGAGGTTACATCTCTACTTACGATCAAGAATGATGCTGAGAAGTGGCTGGAAGTCCTCATCTGTGATCTGCCAGATAGAAAAGGCCTCCCGGGGACTTTCTGGCAGGAGGCGGAGTAGGAAAGCAATGGTATATTCAGTTGGAAGTCCAAACGGTAACACCTCACTGTGGAAGCAACATAGAGATCCTTCTGTGAAATATCTCATGGTGAAGATCATAAGGTCATCACGGGATTATATAAAGCCAGGGCTTTTCAACCCGTGGTACGGGTACCACCTGTGGTACATTGGCACCTGGCAGGTGGTAGGCGACTATCCTAGAAAAGGGGTAGTGCGGGAGGGGAATGAGCTGAACCGGTGGCAGCACCACACAAGCCTGAGCGAGAGATGGCTGGAGCTGCAGGGCTGTCAGGGCTCAGCGGAAGCGACAGGATCAGCGACAGGCTCCAGCTGGAAAGCAGCACTGATCCTGGCGCTTCTGTGAGCCCAGAAGAAGCACCAATTAGCTGGAAAGCAGCACTGATCCTGGTGCTTCCGCTGAGCCCAGAAGAAGCGCCGATCAGCTGGAAAGCAGCACTGATCCTGGCGCTTCCGCTGAGCCCAGAAGAAGTGCCGATCAGCTGGAATGTTGCAGCATCTCCAGGGTCTTGTGATTTACATTCAGATGCTTGGCCACTGATTCATATTTATGACGGTCACAGTGTCCCAGGGTCATGTGAAGTGACCAAAACCTGCTGCAACCACCCAGAAGACAGGGGGAACACCCCCCACCCCACCCCCACTGCCAATCCTCAACAGAAATGCTCACAACAATGAAAACCTTGGACAGGAGGAAGAGCGCCACTGGGTGAGCAGGCAGGTGTCTTGCTCGGTGGTGGCTTGGGGGGCACTTTTTTCAGTGCCATTGTAACTTTGAACAGTCACTAAGCGAACTGTTGTAAGTCGAGGACTACCTGTACTTTATCACTTTTTTCCTTTTTTGTTTTGGTCATCAAGTTTTTGACACCTTGCTAGGCGACTGGTGGTACTCGGATATTGCCATATGCTAAAAGTGGCATAATGGGTGAAAAGGTTGAAAAGCCTTGATATAAAGTATAGCACCCTGCTTTATTTCAATGTTATGTATGGAACCATGGAGGTGGAAATGATGGCAGGTGTTACTTAGTCCAACCCCTTGCTCGGTGCAGGAGAACATCTCTGACAGAGGATCATCCAGCTTCACCTGAAGTCCTCCAAGGAAGAACTGACCACTGTCTCCTACTGTATGGCTTCTATAGGCTATTGTTAGCACTGTGACAGAAGATTGTAAGTTGCTTGTCCCAAAGGTGCTTTTTGAAAAGGCAAATGCACTGTCTTTGTTTTTTAACTTGAAGACAAAAAACTGACAGTCAGAGCTGAAGAAGCTTCTTGGATGAGAAGTGAAATGCCTTCAAGGAAAAAAAAATAAAGAAAGCTCTTTGCATAAGCTCTCATTGCACATATAAGGCAGTGATGGTGAACCTTTTAGAGACCGAGTGCCCAAACTGCAACACAAAACCCACTTATGCATCGTTGGGTGCCGGGTGGGTGTGGCCCATTGGGTGGGTGTGGCCCATTGGGTGGGCGTGGCTGCAGTGGTAACAGCAGACTGGATGGGACTAAAAAGTTCTATCAATCAATTCCAACTTTGCAAGATTTTTTTTTTCCCATGAGAAGTTGAAATTGACTGATTGATGGAAACTTTTTTTTTTTTTGGTACACGGCGCCGGAGGCCTAAAGAGAAAAGGTTTTATAAAACCCAGCTGAAGGCCTAGGACTGGGGCGACGGCACGCGTGCCCACAGAGAGGGGTCTGAGTGCCGCCTCGGGCACCCGTGCCATAGGTTCGCCACCACCGATATAAGATATGTACACACAGTATATGTACACATCTTGTATATACATACAAGAAATGTACCTTCATACACACATCTATACATACATATAAGATACGTACATACAGTGTACATACCAAAACATTTGAGGCAAGTTGTGCTTCTCAGGGGCTGCCCCGAAGAAGAGGGAGTCAAGCTATTCCCCAAAGCCCCTGAAGGCAGGACAAGAAGCAACAGATGGAAACTAATAAAGGAGAAAAGCAACCTAGAACTAAGGAGAAACTTCCTGATAGTTAGAACAATTAACCGGTGGAACGACCTGCCTCCAGAAGCAGTGAATGCTCCAACACTGGAAGTTTTTAAGAAGAGACTGGACAGCCATTTGTCTGAAATGGTATTGGGTTTCCTGCCTGAGCAGGGGGTTGGACTAGATGACCTCCAAGGCCCCTTCCAACTTTATTATTATTATTATTAAGATGTGTTCCCATCACCTCTTGGGACATCGGTTCCATTGTCAAACTGAGTTTATGGTTAGGATCTTCCGTTTTTAGCACAGTGACAACAGATAGCTTCTTTCTGATATCTCACTTCTACACATAAACTTTGGGGCCTGAACACTTTAGTTTTCTTGCTGACAAAACTGAGCTAGATATCCAAATACAAGTAGTTCAACTTACAACAGTTCATTTAGTGACCTTTCAAAGTTACAATGACACTGAAAAAAAAGTGGCGGATGATTGTTTTTCACATTTACGACCGTTGCAGCCTCCCCACGGTCCTGTGATCAAAATTCAGACTGACTCCTATTTATGATTGGTTACCGTGTCTTGGTGTCACGTGATCCCCTTTTACAAAGTCAATGGGATTCATTTAACAACCATGTTACTAACTGAACAACTGCAGTGAGTCGCTTAAGAGCTGTGGCAAGCAAGGTCATAAATGGGGCAAATCTCACTTCACAATTCTCTGACTTAGCAAAGCAAAATTTGGGCTCAGTGGTGACCATAAACCAACCTGCAACGTGGCTAAGGACAAGGGAGCTATCTAGAACTTTCTTAATGTAGTTCTTGCTAGTTTTTTACTTAATATAAATGTATTGGTGTCAATAAACTGAAAAGTAGGATATAATCCAAAGTTCACCTCAAATGCTGCTCGACTAAGGAAGAAATGCAATAAATATCTTCTTTGATGTCTTATTTTAATAATTGATCGGAAAGTTGGTTTGCCACAGCAATTTAAATTTTGCTCCTCTACGCTGGCTGGCATGAAAAATAATGCTATTTGAAAGTAGATGACAGCTGGTGCATTTGATAGCTGGTGCAGTCTTGTGGTTAAGAAATAGAGCTACGGAACAGTCCTTTGATTGAATTTCACCCCTTCCGTCCTCATACCAATTTTAATCAAGTCATTCTGATGGATGCAGGTAATGTAAGATTAATCATAATGTTCTATATTACAGAATTATTGTGAGGATCTTCATAGAGAACATGTGAAGGGAGCTGAGGCAAAGGGTTAAAAAAAAATAAGCTCCAAATAGGCTGAGTAAAAAAAAAAAAATCATGAAATGCCAAAACAGCACTTGGATGAAAATGCCAGAGGCAAATTCCAGTCAATTTAGACTTACAGCCATTTGTTTACTGATGGTTCAAAGTTACAGCAGCCCTGAAAAAAGTGACTTATGACCAGTTTTTCACACTTACGACCAGTGCAGCATATCCATGGTCACATCAACAAAATTTCGATGCGTGGCAACTGGTATTTATGCATTTATGACAGCTGCACTCTTGTGATCACTGTTTGTAACCTTCCCAGTTGGCTTCCAACAAGAAAACTCCATGAAGCCAGTGATTCACTTAACAAATGTGGCAACAAATTGTCATAAAATTGGACAAAATTCACTTTGGGCTAAATTGTGATTGTAAGTTGAGGGCTACCTGTACAGATTCAAAATTGGTACCGTAATATAAAATTTTGGCTTATCTTAATAGAAGCAACCTTTCTGTTTGGATATGGCTCACAGCGCACCACCATTAAATGGCTTATGTGGTTTTTAAATGTATTCATCGAGGTGACATCATGAACCTTTATAAATCCTTAGTAAGACCACAACTAGAATTATGCATCCAGTTTTGGTCACCACATTACAAAAAAGATGTTGAGACTTTGGGGGGAAAAGTACAAAGAAGAGCAACTAAGATAATTAAAGGCCTGGAGGCAAAAACATATGAAGAACGGTTGCAGGAATTGGGTATGGCCAGTCTAGAGAAAAAAAAGACTAGGGGTGACATGATAGCAGTATTCCAGTATTTGAGGGGCTGCCACAAAGAAGAGGGGGTCAACTTATTCTCCAAAGCAACAGAAAGCAAGACAAGAAACGATGGGAATTAATCAAGGAGAGAAGCAACCTGGAATTAAGGAGAAACTTCCAAAAGTGAGGACAATTAACCAGTGGAACAGTCTGCCTTCAGATGTTGTGGGTGCTTTATCACTTGAGGTTTTTAAGAAGAGATTGAACAGCCACTTGTCCAAGATGGTACAGGGTCTCCTGCTTGAGCAGGGGGCTGGACTACAAGACCTCCAGGGTCCCTTCCAGCTCTATTCTGATTGATTGACCTCCAAGAATTCCAAACCATTTTGACCTTTGGACTTTAGGAACAGTAAACCCAATGCCATTGAATTGGATTGCACCATAGTCCATTCATAGTGACCAGGCAGTTGCATTGTTGGATTCCAAGATCTAAAGCAGTGGTTCTCAACCTGTGGGTCGGGACCCCATTTGGGGTCGAACGACCATTTCACGGGGGTCGCCAAACAATGCAGTCCGCCATTTTTTCCCCCTTTTCCTTAGCTGTGCTACTCCCTTTTATTCTATTGGCTTTTGAAAGCCAATAGAATAGACTCTCTTGAATAGAGTCTAATTTTATTGGCTTTCAAAAGCCAATAGGAATTGTCCAGGCTGTCTCTGCCCTGCTGAGCCCGCCAAAAGTCCCATTCTGCAAACGGTGCTGCACCAGTTGAGTAGTCCTTGACTTACGACCGGTTGAGTAGTCCTCAACTTACGACCAGTTGGGGGTCACGGCATTAAAAAGGTTGAGAACCACTGATCTAAAGGCTATCTAGGCTAGGCTACTACATCCTTAGTAAATGTGAAGGTAAAGGTTTCCCCTGTCCAGTAGTGTCCAACTCTAGGGGGCAATGCTTATCTCCATTTCTTAGCCAGAAACCTCCAAGGTCCTGTTCAACTCTGTTATTCTGTTATTCCGCTAAAACCTGTATAAATGCTTTGATTGCCTTGTCCTGAAGGAGACCACTCTTCCATCAAAGTTGGCTTCATTTTTGCTTGGAGTATTCCATCTACTCTAACTCAATTGTGTCCATATGTCTAGCACTGAATAAATCAATTTCAGAATCAAGAGTCTTAAAAAAAAACAACACATTTAGACTTGCTGAGCTAAAGCATGACAATCCTTTGTTCTATTAAGGCCACACTTGGAATACTGCATCCAGTTTTGGTCACCACGATGTAAAAAAGATGTTGAGACTCTAGAAAGAGTACAGAGAAGAGTAACAAAGATGACTAGGGGACTGGAGGCTAAAACATATAAGGAACGGTTGCTAGAATTGGGTATGTCTAGTTTAACGAAGAGAAGGACAAGGGGGGACATGATAGCAGTCTTCCAATATCTCAGGGGCTGCCACAAAGAAGAGGGAGTCAAGCTATTCCCCAAAGCCCCTGAAGGCAGGACAAGAAGCAACAGATGGAAACTAATAAAGGAGAGAAGCAACCTAGAACTAAGGAGAAGCTTCCTGGCAGTGAGAACAATTAACCAGTGGAACAACCTGCCTCCAGAAGCGGTGAATGTCCCAACACTGGAAGTTTTTAAGAAGAGACTGGACAGCCATTTGTCTGAAATGGTATAGGGTTACCTGCCTGAGCAGGGGGTTGGACTTGATGACTTCCGAGGTCCCTTCCAACTTTATTATTATTATTATCGATCATCGCACAGTCAGCCAGATGTTCAGACTGGATTTGGCATTTTGTCTACCTATCGAAGTCCTTCCCAGGACCTGGGATAGGCAGATGTGGATGTTTGATGGTATACAGATATCGTCGCAGGATGGAAGCAGTTCCTAATAAGGCTGCCTTTTGCAATTGACTTCTTTGTTTTCCATCACTGTGTATCTGCGACGGGTAAACACCTTTTCTTCCAGTAGTTCTGCAGCTGCTGGCCCTGGTTGCTCAGCCAACAGTCCTGAGTCCTGTAACCCATTTTTCACCAGATATCCAGGAACTCCAATATCTAGTGCGGACCTTGTTAACCCGGGCGACGTCCGAGCCGGTATGGCATTCTGAAATTTACGTCTCACCATATTTTTTATGGGAGAGACACTCTTTGTCTGACTCCTCTGATGAGACCTGTCCAGTATGGTTGAACCTCTAGCATAGCTCTCATCTTCCTCAGAGTACACAAGCCCCACAACCACGTCAAGGTAGTGCCTCATTATTATTATTATTATTATTATTATTATTATTATTATTATTATTATTATTATTATTATTAATCCAGCTTTCTCCTGAACCATTGGATTATAATACCCATAATTCCTAACCCATTTTTTTTCTGAAGGATAACAGCTTGAGAAGGCCGGTTAGTTTTTGATTAGTCAAAGAAACCCACATATTTTTGCTTTGGTCCATGTTGATTGCTCCTTTTTAATGACCAGATAATCACAAACTAAAGAAATGATATTCAGGATTTTTTTTTTTTTCCTCTTTGGAACAACATTCAAATGTCCTTAAAATTCAGCTAGGGAGGCTTTCCTATTTGTTTGTTTTAAACTTCCACAAGTTCCGGATGTAAGAAGAAACTAATCTGAGCATTTTAACGAAGGGCACCCCGGGGGAATCTCACAATTCACTATGAAAAGGCTTAGCTTCTTTCAACAAGATTACAATTATCCTTACTTTTCAGCAATTAAACTTAAAAAGGAAGTTACAATTGCTTTGCAATAAGCCAGTCTGTTTCAATTTGCTAAGTTGTTAGCTATAACAGAATCAAATGGCATGTATGCTGAATTATTATGAAGCTCGGATTGCAAAGAGGACTGAGGAACTCACCAACATACTAAGTCATATTCCCAATTACTGGAAATCTACCTACCTGCTATGCAACGTGAAGAGAGCATGTGCATTAGAGAGACTTGTAATTAAGCAGTAGAATGTTTAGAATTGGAATTAGAAAAACATGTGGATTATAAAGATTTATAATTAAAGTGCAGTATGAAGGATGGATGGAGGGAGGGAGGGAGGGATGAAGGGATGGATAGAACTAGGGAGGGATGATAAAGGGTGGATGGATGGATGGATGGATGGATGGATGGATGGATGGAGGGATGAATAGATGGATACAGCTAGGGAGGGAGGGAGGGATGATGAAGGGTGGATGGATGGATGGATGGAGAGAGGGATGAATGGATGGATAGAGCTAGGGAGAGAGGGAGGGACGATGAAGGTTGGATGGATGGAGGGATGAATGGATGGATAGAGCTAGGGAGGGAGGGAGGGATGATGAAGGGTGGATGGATGGATGGATGAAGGGATGAATGGATGGATAGAGCTAGGGAGGGAGGGAGGGATGATGGTGGATGGATGGATGGATGGAAGGATGGATGAAGGGATGAATGGATGGATAGAGCTAGGGAGGGAGGGAGGGATGATGAAGGGTGGATGGATGATGAAGATGGATGGATGGATGATGAAGATGGATAGATGGATTATGAAAATGAATGGAGGGAGGGAAGGATGCATGGCTGCAATTGGGTGATTGAAGCCCCACCCCTCTCTTTACATGAATGTATTTTGTGCATTATATTATTATGCTCCAGAGTAGGTTATGCAATTTGCTTATAACCCTGGGCTGCATTTGTTTGTTTGTTTGTTGCTTTTTCAATGGTATCATTTTTTGTTGTTTTTGTTGGTGTTCTGGCCTGCATCATGGATCACATGAGACATTAATCGTTCCAGATAAGTGGCTGTCCAGTCTCTGTTTGAAAACCTCCAGTGATGGAGCTCCCACAACTTCCCCAGATAAGCTATTCTACTGATTAATTGTTCTCACTGTCAGGAAATTTCTCCTTGGTTCCTGGTCTCCATCCTTTGCTTCTCATCCTGCTCTAAGGAGCCATGGAGAATAGGCTGACTTCCATTTGTCTGTGAGAGCCCCTCAAGTACAAAGACTATCATATCATCCCTGGACCTTGTTTGTTAGACTAGACCTATCTAATTCCCTCAATCATTCATCATATGGTTTAGCCTTTAAACCCTGATAATCTTTGTTGCTCTTCTTTTTTATCCATCCATCCATCCATCTATCCATCCATCCATCCATTCATTCATCCATCTATCTATCCATCATCTATCCATCCATCCATCAATCTATCCATCCATCTATGTATCTATGTGTCTGTCTGTCTGTCTATCTCCATCCATCCATCCATCCATCTATCCATCATTATCCATCCATCCATCCATCTATCCATCCATCCATCCATCTGTATCTATGTATCTGTCTGTCTGTCTGTCTGTCTGTCTGTCTATCTCCATCTATCCATCCATCCATCCATCTATCCATCTATCCTTCCTCTATCCATCCATCCATCCATCCATCCATCTATGTATCTATGTATCTATGAATCTATCTGTCTGTCTGCCTGTCAGTCTGTCTGTCTGTCTACTTGTCTGTCTCCATCCACCCATCCATTGAACTATTGCTGAACTGCAGCTTCTAAAAAGCAAAGTCTTTAAGTGTGTCTTTAAGTGTGTCTTTAGAAAATTATACAATTCCAAAATTTTGGAATTGTACAATGCTGGAATTATCTCTGTTTGAAAGCTTAACCATGACATCTAGAAGGCGTTCCATCAAAACAGCAAAATTAATATTGCGCATTGGGCTTCAATCTTCACCACTTTGAATCATGCCTGCAGTATTGTGACCCACAGACACGCATATAGAAAACGGGTGAGGTTTGCAACGCTGCTTTTGTCCCTTTTGCTGGTGCTGCTAGTCCTTGATGGCACAATGAACAGAGATCATGAATATACATACTAAATGCCCGCAGTTCCTTTAATCTGAACATCTCTAAAAATGCTGATTGGATTTTTAATTTCCTTTTCCATCCTAAGGGAAAGTTGCAAACTGTATGAGAAGTAAGAAAGCATATTGGCAGGCCTCAGAGCTCTAGATTTTTTTTTTTAATCATTTTAGAGAATTTAATAAGCATGTAGGGCAGTGGTGGTGAACCTATGGCACGGGTGCTAGAGGTAGCACTCGGAGCCCTCTCTTTGGGCACATGTGCCGTTGCCCCAGCCTCGCCTCCTCCCGTGACCCCCTCCTCTCCAGCAGCCCCCCTGAAGGAGAGTCGCCCCCGAGCATGGCCCACATGGAGCAGTGCAGCCAAGGACATGGTAGCCAGACAGCGTAGACAAGACTCTGCCCTCACACCCCATCATGCACAGTTGATGCTGCAGGGCGCGGGCAGAGGGTGTGGCCGCCATAGCACTGCTGGGCTGCCTGGGTGATCTGCAGCGGGCCCTGGAGGCGGTGAGTGGTCCTGCAGGCAGGCGAGGTGGGGGATGGGAGGGCGGGGCAGGGGGGAGTGGGGGCGGGGCCAGTTTTTGGGCACTCGGTCTCTAAAAGGTTCACCATCACTGATGTAGGGGAATATTGAAGTATTTGTGAGACAACACCCTTCTACTGTCTTAATACAGTAGAGAAACTGTCAAGCAATGGGACTCATTTGGAGCTATCCAAATGAGTCCCATTGCCCCCTGTTTGGGGGCACCTTGGTGCTCTCGGAGCTGGGTTGTTTTCTTGCAGAGCTTTCATTACCAAATGAAACATTGATTATGTTACCTAGTATGGTAATGAAATGTCTGCAAGAAAACAATCAAGCTCAGCTGTGCTGCAGCTGCCAAAAAGGCCAACACAGTGCTAGGCTGCATTAACAGAGGGATAGAATCAAGATCACGTGAAGTGTTAATACCACTTTACAAGGCCTTGGTAAGGCCACACTTGGAATACTGCATCCAGTTTGGGTCACCACGATGCAAAAAAGATGTTGAGACTCTAGAAAGAGTACAGAGAAGAGCAACAAAGATGATTAGGGGACTGGAGGCTAAAACATATAAGGAACGGTTGCTGGAATTGGGTATGTCTAGTTTAACGAAGAGAAGGACGAGGGGGGGGGCATGATAGCTGTGTTCCAATATCTCAGGGGCTGCCACAAAGAAGAGAGAGTCAAGCTATTTTCCAAAGCGCCTGAAGGCAGGACAAGAAGCAATGAGTGGAAACTAATCAAGGAGAGAAACAAGCTAGAACTAAGGAGAAATTTCCTGACAGTTAGAACAATTTACCAGTGGAACAACCTGCCTCCAGAAGCGGTGAATGCTCCAACACTGGAAGTTTTTAAGAAGAGATTGGACAGCCATTTGTCCGAAATGGTATAGGGTTTCCTGCCTGAGCAGGGGGTTGGACTAGATGACCTCCAAGGTCCCTTCCAACTTTATTATTATTATTATTAGAGAGCACCAAGAACCCCACAGTACAACCCTGAGCTATAAATATTCTCTTCTGAAAGTCTTGTTTCCTGCTGTGTTTTGCTTAGTCTTTTGATGTCCTCAAGTTGGGTTAATATACTGTAGCCTGGTGGGTTAATATAGGATTCTGTGAATTCTGTCAACCGCCCATCTCAATGGATTAATCTGATAAGAACACGTCATAGTGCAAGCACATAACAGAATGCCTATGGAAAGGTAATCCATTTACAGCAGTGGTTCTCAACCAGATGGGTCGGGACCCCATTTGGGGTCGAACAACCATTTCACAGGGGTCGCCAAACAACGCAGTCTGCCATTTTTTCCCCCTTTTCCTTAGCTGTGCTACTCCTTTTTATTCTATTGGCTTTTGAAAGCCAATAGAATAGACTCTCTTGAATAGAATCTAATTCTATTGGCTTTCAAAAGCCAATAGGAATTGTCCAGGCTGTCTCTGCCCTGCTGAGCCCGCCAAAAGTCCCATTCTGCAAACAGTGCTGCACCAGTTGATAGTCCTCGACTTACAACCGGTTGAGTAGTCCTTGACTTATGACCGGTTGGGGGTCGCGGCATTAAAAAGGTTGAGAACCACTGATTTACAGTCAAGCTTCCTTAATTATTTTCTCTTGCTACCTTGTTTTCCGGGTTAGCTGGATATCTCTGTAGAGGGTGTAGGTGTGAGTTCCCAAGAAGATGTAAGGTTCCATAGCAATCCCCTTAATGGAGGCATATTCCTTGTCCATCAGTCCAAATGCCTCCATCATGTCAAAACCTGTGAAAAGTAGAACATATTGATCATGTAAACCAGTGGTTCCTAACCACAGTAACTTTAAGACGTGTGGACTTCAACTCCCAGAATTCTCCAGCCAGCGTGCAATGGAAGGAATAGATTTTCTATGCTTGCTCAACTCCAAGGTGCTATCAGTAGGATAACTAATGATAGCCTCATGAGTAGGGACATTCCTATTTCAAGGAATCATCTCTGAATCCAATGCTCCTTCCTTGATTCCTTGTTTCCTGACATTCTACCTGAAAATTCCAGTGTTTCTCAACCACAATAACAGATACATAGTTGAAAGGGACCTTGGAGATCTTCTAGTCCAACCCCTTGCTCAAGCAGGAAATCCTAAGCCATTTCAGGCAATCATTGTCCAATCTCTTCTTGAAAAACCTCCAGTGTTTGGAGCACCCACAACTTCTGGAAGCAAGCTGTTCCACTGGTTGATTGTTCTCACTGTCAGGAAATTTCTCCTTATTTCTAGGTTGGATCTCCCCTTGATTAGTTTCCATCTGTTGCTTCTTGTCCTGCCTTCAGGTGCTTTGGAGAATAGGTTGACACCATTTTCCTTGTGGCAGCCCCTTAGACTTTGGAACACTGCTATCATGTCATCCCTTCTTTTCATTAAACTAGACATACCCAATTTCTGCAACTGTTCTTCATATGTTTAAGCCTCCAGTCCCCTAATCATCTTTGTTGCTCTTCTCTATATTCTTTCAAGAGTCTCAACATCTGTTTTACATTGTGTTGACCAAAACTGGATGCAGTATTCCAAGTGTGGCTTTACCAAGGTATTGTAAAGTGGTATTAACACTTCATGTGATCTTGTTTCTATCCCTCTGTTAATGCAGCCTAGAACTGCATTGGTTTTTTTGGGAGGTGCAGCACACGGCTGGCTCATATTTAAATGGTTCTCCATGATAATTCTTAGATCCCTCTTGCAGTTACTACTATTGAACCAGGTACCACCTGAACCCTGGCAACTTTAAGATGTCTGGACTTTAACTCCCAGCATGCTTGCTGGGGAATTCTGGGAGTTGAAGTCCAGACATCTTAAGGTTACTAAGGTTGAGAAACACTAGTGTAAATATTGCAAAGGCAATTGGGGGAGGGACTTTAGAAAGTTGTACCCCTGTTTCTAGGAGGAGGCAGGGGATCTATTGCTTCATCTGATAACCCTTTAAAGAGCCATTGACAAAGAGGACCCTTGATCCTACAGGTAGCCCAGTCTGGATTTTTCTGACACTACAGATGAAAAGCCATCTGTCTCATCTGCACTAAAAGTAGCACTTCTCAGGAGAAAAAAAGAACAGGTCTGCACACAGAGATTAGCTCTGTGGCTCTGCAGATCATCCTAGACCTTAGCAAAATGTTCAGGTTTGCCCTCGGGAGACTGTGGATGAGTCAGCCACAAACTTCCTTGCTATTAAAGTGCACCAGATCGCGCACGGCAATGAACAAGGTTGGTTGCCTGCTGCCCCATTTTTACACACCATCTGCCTCTTTCTCTTTTTAAATTGCTAAGCAGGGTTGACTTTGGTGAATACATATTCTTCCAAAAAAGGAGGAGGAGAAGAAGAAGAAAGAAGAGATGAAAAAGAAAGAGGAAAGAAGGAGAGAAAGAAGGAAAGAAAGAAAGAAGGAGGAAAGGAAAGAAAGGAAGAAGGAAGGAAGGAAGGAAGGAAGGAAGGAAAGAAAGAAAGAAAGAAAGAAAGAAAGAAAGAAAGAAAGAAAGAAAGAAAGAAAGAAAGAAAGAAAGAAAGAAACGAGGGAGGGAGAAGAGAGAGAAGCAAGGCTGACAGGTAGGAAGAAAAACAAAGAGAAAAAAGAAAGAAAGAAAGAAAGAAAGAAAGAAAGAAAGAAAGCGGAAAGGAAAGAAAGGAAGAAGGAAGGAAGGAAGGAAGGAAGGAAGGAAAGAAAGAAAGAAAGAAAGAAGGGAGGGAAGGAGGGAGGGAGGGAGAAGAGAGAGAAGCAAGGCTGACAGGTAGGAAGAAAAACAAAGAGAAAAAAGAAAGAAAGAAAGAAAGAAAGAAAGAAAGAAAGAAAGAAAGAAAGAAAGAAAGAAAGAAAGAAAGAAAGAAAGAAAAAGGAATACATATTCTTCCATAAAAGGAGAAGGGGAAGGGAAAAGGGAAGGGAAGGAAGATCTTTGTCCTCTCCTTTGTTTATCTATCTGAATTTATGGAAAAGTTGAGGCTGGGGACGAGCAAGAAAGGAGGAAAAATCGTGAGACAGGCATGTTTCCAAACGTTTCAATCAATATGTTTCATCTGCCAGCTTGATCTCTATAGCTCCGTTTCCGATTATTATCCTGAGGACCGAAGCCAACCGAAGGAGGGATACCCTACTTCGGATTAATTCAAACGCTGGCTGAGTTCAATTTAGTAAATGTTCCCAGCCATGAAATCTCTTCATCTCAATTTCATTTGAACCAAATTATAATAAAAACCATGCAAAAATGAGTGGGGCACTGCAGGTGAACATACTTATAGTAACATGCCTGTTAAGTGAATTTGGCTTCCCCATTGACTTTGCTTCTCCAAAGGCCTGCAAAAGACAATCACGTGACCTTGGGACACAGCAACGGTCATAAGTATGAACCGGTTTTCGAGCGTCTGAATTACGATCGTCTGATCGTGGGAATACTACAAAGGTCGTAACTGGGGGAAAGGGTCAAAAATGACTTTTTTCGGTGTCATTGTAACTTTGAACCGTCCCTAACTGAACTGTTGTAAATTGAGGACTATCTGTAGTTGCAACAGCCAGTTCTGGATGAACTTTCTGGGTTTTATTTTTTTTCTTTCCACTCAAAGAAAAAAAGAAAAAGGCATATTCACTAGAGTAACGTTTCCGTTGGATTTCCAGGTAAGTTGACATACCCAGCGAGAGGTCAGTGCAACGACTGAATCAAGTATTTTTAACCAGATATTTTGGTGCAATCAAAGGGTTTTAAGGAGGGGAAAACAAATTCCTCAAGGAATCTTCAAAGTAGTGCTGGAAGCTCTAATTATCTGTGACATTTTTATATATACAGTATATAAAAAATATAGCTTATAAAGAAGTTTATGAGATAGCAAGTGGATGAAGCTAACCTAGAACGGGAGTTGCAAGTCTGTAATAAGCTTTGTTCTGACTTGGAGGAAGCCACAGTGATAGCAATTAGGCTTATATACCAACCCACACTGCTTTACAGCATAAACAAGCTATATTGGTTTAGAGGAAGTCCTGGATAAAGGACCCCAAAATTTCCACCGCAGGTGTTCAGTCAGTTTTTCCCCATCTTTTTTTGAAACAGCTGTTAAGCAAATTGCTGCAGTTAAGTAAGTTAGAGTAAGGAGCCATGGTAGCGCAGTGGTTAGAATGCAGTATTGCAGGCTAACTCTGCCGACTGCCAGGAGTTCGATCCTGACTGGCTCAAGGTTGACTCAGCCTTCCATCCTTCTGAGGTCGGTAAAATGAGGACCCAGATTGTTGGGGGGCAATAATGCTGACTCTGTAAACCGCTTAGAGAGAGCTGTAAAGCACCGTGAAGTGGTATATAAGTGCTATTGATATGTTGGGTATCATGTGACCTGAAGGACTGTCATTCGGTACTATACTGTCAATCACTTTATTTTATCTATCCTTGTGGTTTCCTTCATAAAACACAGAAGTGGTTTACCATTGTTTCCTTCTGCACAGGATGAAAGGATCCTTTTGTCAATATGACTAAAGGGATCTTCCACTTCCAGCATCTTCATATATTACTGTTGCTCTATACATTTATTTGATTTTTTTTATCCCACCTTTATTACTTTATAAGTAATTCAAGATGGTAAACATACTGTCAATGCTGCAAATACCGTATATTCTTGCTTTGACAATATGCAAAACTGTCTGGCATTTATTGGGTTAATACTTAGCTTAGACTGGGCGGGGGGGGGGGAAAGCCCGGGAAAGAAAGAGGAAGCAAACTTTTGACCTTCTCACTAATTGGATAATGTGACCTGTGACTGCATGAGAAGGGAGGGGTTTAGCAAGGAAAGCTTGATGCCAGCGAAAGGAAGTTCAGATTCTGGCATCAACCAGTCCATCATGGCGACCGGCAAAACTGTAGCTCTGCAATAAAGATTTTAGGAAACATGCCTGAAAGTTCTTTGAAGTACTTCATTAGTCGGAACATGTGACACATACCTAATACTCCTTCTTCCTCATGTTTTCCCCACAATAACAAGTATGTGAGGTGGGTTGGGCTGAGAGAGAATGACTGGTCTAAAGACCACCCAGTCGGCTTTCATGCCTAAAGCAGAATTAGAACTCACAATCTCCTGATAATTGGCCCAAAGTCACCCAGCCTGCTTTCATGGCTAAGGCGGGACTAGACCTCACAATCTCCTAGTTTCTAAGCCAGCATATTAACCAGCATATACATCAAACTCTGCTTGCTTTAGCCACAGAGCTGGGATAACTTTCAAGGGTTGGGCAACACTGCTAGAATTATAAACAGTACTCTTGGCACACACTTTGTTATTTATTTATTTGTCAAATTTTTAAACCATTTGTTCTTAGTTAATCCCTTCCAGAAATACACACACAGACACATTCATGAAAACACACATACGTAGCAGGATTTTGGATCGAGGAATAAAAAATTGCTTTGGCTACATTAAGCCTCCTCCAGTTCTAAAACAATATGATGCTTGCCACATTCCCAACATAGTCTACTTATTGAGACACTTTATTAACTAAGGATGCTCTCATTGGTGTTTTAATATCTACAGCAGCTAGATCAGTGATTCTCAACCTTTTCCCGACCACAGACCCTCTTTACATACCTTTTGTGGCCACCAATCATGACCACGGACCCCCATGACTTAACTCAAGATTTAAATCATAACATTTCTTCAAGCCCTCCAGGGATCCACAGACCACAGATTGAGAACCACCGTTCTAGCTCTTTGAGCACGCAAACAGGAAGATCCAATTCTTTGTAATCAAAGAAAAAGCTGGTAGGCCTACCTTGTAGGGGGCCATCCGTGGACCGAAGCGAAGGGCAGCCTACAGAAGGACAGAGAACAGGGAAGGATGAAGAGGCAAGGAAACAATCGACAGATATTTGAAATCTGCAGCGAAGAGTGGTGTGTAATAAAAGCATCTTTCACGTGGAACATTGTTATGTATTTTGGTAAAGAAACATCTGCAGGAAAACCTCCAAGCTCAGAGACCACCAAGGACTCCACAACTCAACCCTGAACTACGAAGATTTTCTCCTATCTGTGGGAAGAATGTATACATTTATATAACTACGTTGGAAATATTATATAGGGAATCACAGGTTAACTAACCCAGGTATCCAACAAAGTTACAGATTAACAGCCTCCAAACTCCTTTAAACCTACAGCAAAAATAAGAATTAATTAAACACTTATTACAAATTGTACACACAAGCAAACATACAAAACTCAAGTAACACAATGGAGACATTGTTCACAGCTCAAATGAAGAGACCCAATCCACATCACTTGATTTAATCAACTGCTTCTCCAGGTCTACACATACACACATCCAAATCTTTCAAGTCAGTGGTGGGATTCAGCTGATTCACACCACTTCAGCAGAACCGGTAGCTAATTTTTTGTTGCCCAGGCCCAGAATTGACTTCTGGAAGCGGCATCCACACAGAGAACCGGTTGTTCACATATTTGAATCCCACACTGCTCCAAGTGTTACCCCAGAACAGGGGTAGGCAACCTTGGCTCTTTTATGACTCGTGGACTTCAAGTCCCAGAATTCCTGAGCCAGCCAGGCTGAGGGGAAAGGGAGAGGTTTCCAAGCTGAGCCCTGCTGGCTCAGGAATTCTGGGAGCTGAAGTCCATGAGTCATAAAAGAGCCAAGGTTGCCTACCCCTGGTCTAGTCTAATGAAGAGAAGGACCAGGATATGACACAATAGCAGTCTTCCAATATCTAAGGCAGTGGTTCTCAACCTGTGGGTTGGGACCCCATTAGAGGTCGAACGACCATTTCATGGGGGTCGCCAAACAACACAGTCCACCATTTTTTTCCCCTTTTCCTTAGCTGTGCTTCTCCCTTTTATTCTATTGACTCTTTTATGACTCGTGGACTTCAACTTCCAGAATTCCTGAGCCAGCCATGCTGAGGGGAAAAGGAGAGGTTTCCATGCTGAGCCATGCTGGCTCAGGAATTCTGGGAGTTGAAGTCCACAAGTCATAAAAGAGCCAAGGTTGCCTAGCCCTGCCCTAGAACAAGCACATATACATTTCCACACCCCTCAAGACCCATACCCAGGTCAGGGTCATATTCACTGTAGCTATCCCCACAGGCAAACAGGCAAATGTTTTGGGGAATAAATAAATGTCCTTTTGTCACAGCTGTCTGGATTTCATTTTGATTTATTCTTACACAACCCTGGCTTCAGTTGGAACCTCAACTTATTCTTCTAATATATCTAGCCCTGCTTTCCTCTACCTCAAATCTTATCCACCTCTAAAGCAGGGTTTCTCAACCTCAGAACTCATGGGTAGACTTCAACTCCCAGAATGCCCCAGTTAGTATGTTGAGGAGAAGAAATAATAATAATAATAATAATAATAATAATAATAATAATAATAATAATAATAATAATAGTAGTAGTAGTAGTAGTAGTAGTAATAATAATAATAATAATAATAATAATAATAATAATAACAACAACAACAAAGTTGGAAGGGACCTTGGAGGTCATCAAATCCAACCCCCTGCTCAGGCAGGAAACCCTGTACCATTTCAGACAAATGCTTATCCAATCTCTTCTTAAACACTTCCAGTGTTGAAGCATTCACCGCTTCTGGAGGCAGGTTGTTCCACTGGTTAATTGTTCTACCTGTCAGGAAGTTTCTCCTTAGTTCCAGGTTGCTTCTCTCCTTGATTAGTTTCCATCCGTTGCTTCTTGTTCTGTCTTCAGGCGGCTTTGGAGAATAGCTTGACTCCCTCTTCTTTGTGGCAGCCCCTGAGATACTGGAACACTGCTATCTTGTCCCCCCTCGTCTTACTCTTCATTAAGCTAGACAGCCCCAATTCCATCCATCTTTCCTTAAGTGTCCAAATTTTGATCACATGATCACAGGGATGCTCCAGCGGTTGTAAGTGGGAAAATGGTCATAAGTCCATTTTTCCTAGTGAGGTTGTAACTTGAACAATCACTAAATGAATGGTTGTGAGTTGGGTAATACCTGTGTTTGCTTCTCAATCAGTCCAAGGGCTATGCCCAAAGGCGGAAAAAAGTGGTGCTTATTTGAAAAATCAGAGATAGCTCTGAAGAAAAGGAAAGTACCTGAGAGAATATTTCCGTTTGCGAAGTCCACATTGACTCTGCTTCAAGCATATCATCACTGCTGTCATTTCAAAAGAGCATTTAACTTCTTTAAATCTAACAGTGAACACAGAATCATAGAATTGGGAGGTATCTCAGAGATCAGTTTTAGCCCAACTCTTTATTTGATGCATGACCCATGAGAGCAGGGTTTCCTAAACTTAGTGATAGAATAACAGAATAACAGAGTTGGAAGGGACCCTAGAGGTCTTCTAGTCCAACCCCCTGCTCAAGCAGGAGACCTATACCATTTCGGACAAATGGCTGTCCAGTCTCTTAAAAACTTCCCGTGTTGGCGCAGTCACCGCTTCTGGAGGCAGGTTGTTCCACTGGTTAATTGTTCTCACTGTCAGGAAGTTTCTCCTTAGTTCTAGGTTGCTTCTCTCCTTGATTAGTTTCCATCCGTTGCTTCTTGTCCTGCCTTCAGGCGCTTTGGAGAATAGCTTGACTCCCTCTTCTTTGGGGCAGCCCCTGAGATACTGGAACCCTGCTATCATGTCACCCCTCGTCCTTCTCTTTGTCAGACCAGACATACCCAGTTTCTTCAACCATTCTTCATGTGTATGGACTTCAACTTCCACAATTCCCATCCGTGGCCATGCTGGCTGTGGAATTCTGGGATTTGAGTCCATACAGCTGGAGGTTGCCATGGTTTGGGAACAGTGTAATACAGCATCTCTAACTGGTCACCTCCCTAACCGCTGTTTGAGCTCTCTGGCAGAGAAGGAGAAGGCAGTGGAGACTACCCCCATGAATGAACAGAAACAACTGCCTGAGCCAGGATCTTCCACTTTCTACAGGAAATACAGGTAGTCCTCAGCTTACAACAGTTCATTTAGCAACCATTCAGCATTTACAACAGCACCGGAAAAAAGTGACTTATGACTGCTTTTGACACTTACGGCCGTTTCGGCCCTCCAGTGGTCACATGATCATAATTCCAGTGCTTGGCAACTGGCATGGGTTTATGACGGTTGCAGTGTTCCCGGGGTCATGTGATCCCCTTTTGCGACCTTCTGACAAGCAAAGTTGAAGGGAAAGCCAGATTCACTTAACAAGGGTGTTACCGACTTAACATCTGCAGTGGTTCACTTAACAACTTGACAAGAAAGGTTGTTAAAATGGGGCAAAGCTGACTTAACAACTGTCTCGCTTAGCAATAGAAATGTTGAGCTCCGTTGTGGTCATAAGTTGAGGAGTACCCGTAGGCAGTCCAGAACAGGGTTTTCAACCTTGGCAACTTTAAGACTTAGAATAGAATAGAGCTGGAATTGAGGCCTTTGAACTATGGTGCTGGAGAAGACTCCTGCGAGTCCCTTGGACTGCAAGGCGTTCAAACCGGTCAGTCCTAGAAGAGATCAGCCCCGACTGCTCTTTAGAAGGCCAGATCCTGAAGTTGAAACTCAAGGACTTTGGCCACCTAATGAGAAGGAAGGATCACGGGAGAAGAGCCTGATGCTGGGAAAGATTGAGGGCAATAGAAGAAGGGGACGACAGAGAAGGAGATGGCTGGATGGAGTCACTGAAGCAGTAGGTGTGAACTTAAATGGACTCCAGAAGATGGTAGAGGACAGGAAGACCTGGAGGAACGTTGTCCATGGGGTTGCGATGGGTCGGACACGACTTCGCAGTTAACAACAACAAGAGCTGGAAGGGACCTTGGAGGTCTTCTAGTCCAGCCCCCTGCTCATGCAGGAGAACCTATATCATCTCAGAGAGGTGATTGTCCAGTCTCTTAAAAACCTCCAGTGATGGAGTGCCCATAATTTCTGGAGGAAAGCTGTTCCACTGGTTAATTGTCCTCACTGTCAGGAAGTTTCTCCTTAATTCCAGGTTGCTTCTCTCTCTGGTCAGTTTCCAACCATTGTTTCTTGTCCCGCTCTCTGGTGCTTTGGAGAATAACAGGACCCTCTCTTCTTTGTGGCAGCCCCTCACATACTGGAACACTGCTATCATGTCTCCCCTATTTCTTCTTTTCTTTAGACTAGCCACATCCAAGCCGCGCAGCCGTTCTCCGTATGTTTTAGTCTCCAGGCCTTTGATCATCTTAGTTGCTCTTCTCTGAACTTTTTCTAATCTCTCCACATCTTTTTTGTGGACTTCAACTCCCAGAATTCTCCTGCCAGCCATCTGCATTTTACAATTTACTTCCACAGATAGATAGATAGACAGGCAGGCAGACAGATAGATAGCCCATCTTACAGAATATTTGCTCCAAATGAGCTCTCCAGTATATTTCATTCCCAGTCTTTATGCAGTGTTTCTCAACCTTGACAATTTTAAGGCATGTGGACTTCAACTCCCAGAATTCCACAGCCAGCAATGCTGGCTGTGGAATTCTGGGAGTTGAAGTCCACATGCCTTAAAATTGTCAAGGTTGAGAAACACTGCTTTATGGAAACCCCCCACTTCCACTAATAGCACAATTTCCAGGAGGCGGAGGGATTTAATTGGAAGGGGTTCTGAAATACATTCATCGTTTTCTCTTCTGCCAAGGGCGGAAGAATAAAAAAATGCACCACTGAATAATGCCAGGCATTTGTAACCACTCTAATAACTCCACAGCATGTGAGTTTGCATTTGTTTTACTTAGAGTTGAACTGGAGAAAAAGAAATATTTGGGACTTCAGAACTGAGAGAAAATTGTGCTGATTCCAGGCAAATGAGAGAAAGAGAGAGGCAAAGAGAGAAAACACGGGAGAAAGAATTTCGGATTCTAGCCACCGAAAAGTTGATACTGGACTTATAAAGGAAGAACATCGCTCCCTGACATAATTCTCAAGAACAGAAAATAGAATAAAAAGGTTGGAAGGGACCTTGGAGGTGATCTAGTCCAACCCCCTGCTCAGGCAGGAAACCCTATATCAGTGGTTCTCAACCTTTCTAATGCCGCGACCCCATAATACAGTTCCCCATGTTGTGGTGACCCCCAACCACTTATACATCACCGGGTGCCAGGGGCCTGGCCAAAGAAAAAGGGGGAAAAATGGCGGACAGCCTTGTTTGGCGACCCCCGTGAAATGGTCGTTCGACCCCAAATGGGGTCCCGACTCGCAAGCTGAGAACCACTGCCCTATACCATTTCAGACAAATGGCTGTCCAGTCTCTTCTTAAAAACTTCCAGTGTTGGAGCATTCACCGCTTCTGGAGGCAGGTTGTTCCACTGGTTAATTGTTCTCACTGTCAGGAAATTTCTTCATAGTTCTAGGTTGCTTCTCTCTTTAATGATTTTCCACCCATTACTTCTTATCCTGCCCTCTGGTACTTTGGAGAATAGGACACTTATCATGTTCCACTTAACCCTTCTCTTCATTAGACAAGACAGACCTAGTTCCCTCCATCATCCATCAGCCAAAAAGCAATCACTATTGAAAATTCTCGAGGTGAAATCTTACCCTGTGTTTTGAAGAACTGAGATTCTTTCACGCTGGGCAATCGAGCCAAGACAGAAGCTATAAGAAGCAAAATAAAAGATTGTGCTGAAACCCAACGGCTCGAAGGTCAATATGCAATCCAATCTGCAAATCAATACCATAACAGTAGGATGTTTTATCTTTTGTTATCTCTGTATAATTTTAGGCGAGAAGACATCTAAATACAGTTTGTAATCCAATAGAAGAGAAGATTTGTAAATCGGGGTGGAACTGTGAGATCCTTGGTGCTCTCTGAATTTAGTTGGTTTTTGGTAGGACTTTCATTACCCAACTAGGTAACATCGTGAGTGCTAGAAAGGAGAGATGCTTATGGAAAGGAGGAGGAGGAGGAGGAGGAGGAGGAGGAGGAGGAGGAGGAGGAGGAGGAGGAAGACAACATCGGATGTTTTTGTTTTGACAAGAGTTAGATGGTGGGAAGGATTGTGCATGAGAGTTTAGATAGACATAATAACACTGGACTTAAGTGTATGAGCCAAGGTTAATGAAATAAGAGATGATAAGAACTGGAGCTGGAGAACTGGAGGGGAAGCCTGCATTTCAAACTAATTAGAGAATGTGATGTATGACTGTTAATTGGAGGAGGGAATTGTGCTTTGATACTATGGGCTCAGGGAACGGGAATCCAGTTTTTGGCTTCAACTATGTTAGTGCCGATGCTATGCTACTCCAGTAAAGATTCTTTAAGGTAAACAATGCCTCAAAGTTCTTTGAAGAGTTTCATCTGTTGGAACCAGGACACTGTGGGATCCTTGGTGCTCTCTGAGCTTGGTTGTTTTCTTGCAGACATTTCATTACCCAACAAGATAACATCATCAGTGCTAGAAGGGAGAGGTGTTTGTGGAGTAGAGGAAAAACAGGAGGAGGAGGAGGAGGAGGACAACTGTGGGGTCCTTGGTGTTCTCTGAACTTGGTTGTTTTCTTGCAAACCTTTCATTACCCAACTAGGTAGCATCATCAGTACTTGAAGGGAGTAGATTTGCATTGTTGATGTTACCTAATTGGATAATGAAATGTCTGCAAGAAAACAAATGAGCTCAGAGAACACCAAGGACCCCACAGTTCAACCCTGAGCTGCCACCGGTCTCATCTGTCCACCAGCCAGAAGACCACTGGTGAATTATAGCAAGCTCTGCATCAGTAGAAAACAATCATCTGAGGCCTCTTTTAAAAGGAGAAGACAGGAAGATGAATCGCCCATCACACAAGAGGGACCTATCCACTTGCCAACTGTCTTGCTTAACAACAGAAATTTGGGGCTTAGCTGTGGTCCTAAGTCAAGGACTACCAGTAAGATGATGTAAGTTTAGAGAGAGAGCTTGAAATATATCTATAGATCTCCCCCAGCAAAAAAAAATGACCTTATTTCACTCTAATACCACCATTTCTTGCTCCTCACAATTAGTGGAGTATCCGCAGCAAACAGTATAAAGCTTAAAAGGAGACCAAGAAATGAGAGATGGTGCAAAGGAAAAGAACCAAATGATGGATGGACTCACCTGTCCGGCCAATGACAGACACAGGGTCACTCTCTCCTGTAACATAGACTGCAATTACGGTCACTGTATAGACTCTAGCAGGCAGAAGAGAATGGAGAACAATGGACTGGATCCTACCAGACACTGTTATCTGTAGAAAGGAGAATATAAGATTTTTTTTACAACCTAGCAATGTGATTTTAAGACTCAACAGGACAAATACTGTAACAAATGAATAATTGGAGACAGGACTGAAGAAGAATGGATGGAAACTAATCAAGGAGAGAACCACTCCAGAACTAAGGAGAAATTTCACGACAGTGAGAATATCCATCAGTGGAACTGCTTGCCGCTAGAAGTTATGGATGCTCCAGCACTGGAGCTTTTTAAGAAGAGATTGGACAAGCATTTGTCTGAAATGGTATAAGGTCTCCTGCTTGAGCAGGGGGTTGGGCTAGCCCAGGGGTAGGCAACCTTGGCTCTTTTATGACTGGTGGATTTCAACTCCCAGAATTCCTGAGCCAGCCACGCTGAGGGAAAAGGGAGAGGTTTCCATGCTGACTCATGCTGCCTCAGGAATTCTGGGAGTTGAAGTCCACGAGTCATAAAAGAGCCAAGGTTACCTACCCTTGGACTAGAACAGTGGTTCTCAACCTTTTTAATGCCGCAACCCCCAACCGGTCGTAAGTCGAGGACTACTCAACCGGTCATAAGTCAAGGATTACTCAACTGGTGCAGCACCGTTTGCAGAATGGAACTTTTGGCGGGCTCAGCAGGGCAGAGACAGCCTGGACAATTCCTATTGGCTTTTGAAAGCCAATAGAAATAGACTCTATTCAAGAGAGTCTATTCTATTGGCTTTCAAAAGCCAATAGAATAAAAGGGAGTAGCACAGCTAAGAAAAAGGGGGAAAAAATGGCGGACTGCATTGTTTGGCGACCCCCGTGAAATGGTCATTCGACCCCAAATGGGGTCCTGACCCACAGGTTGAGAACCACTGGACTAGAAGATCCCCAAGGTCCCTTACAACTGCATTATATTGTTAAGTGCTGATATTGATAAAAGACAATATTTGTAGCTCAGAAGTCAACTGTGGAGACTTTGGTGCTCTCTGAGCTCATACAGGTAGTCCTCAACTTGAAAATAGTTCATTTAGTGACCATTCAAAGTTACAACCGCCCTGAAAAAAGTGACTTAGGACCATTTTTTATATGCTTATGACCGTTGCAGCATCCCTGTGGTCACATAATTTGCATTCAGATGCTTGACAATGGGTTCATATTTATGACGGTTGCCGCATCCTCAGGGGTCACGCGATCCCCTTTTGCAACTTTCTGACAAGCAAAGTCAATGGGGAAGCCAGACTCACTTAACAGCTGTGTTACTCATTTAACAACCGCAGTGATTGACTGAACAATTGTGGCAAGAAAAGCCAAGAAAAATGGGGCAAAACTCACTTAACAAATATCGCACTTAGCAACATAAATCCTGGACTCAATTAAGGTCATAAGTCGAGGACTACCTATAATTATCACTGATGTTGTTACCTGGTGTGATAATGAAATATCTGCAAGAAAACTACCAAGCTGAGAGAGCACCAAGGACCCCACATAACTGATGACGCTTGGAAATGTCCCCCTTTTCCTTTGTTGCTGTTGTTAGTTGCAAAGTTGTGTCTGACCCATCGCAACCCCATGGACAACGTTCCTCCAGGCCTTCCTGTCCTCTACCATCTTCTGGAGTCCATTTAAGCTCACGCCTACTGCTTCAGTGACTCCATCCAGCCACCTCATTCTCTGTCATCCCCTTCTTCTATTGCCCTCCATCTTTCCCAGCATTAGGCTCTTCTCCAGTGAGTCCTTCCTTCTCATTAGGTGGCCAAAGTCCTTGAGTTTCAGCTTCAGGATCTGACCTTCTAAAGAGCAGTCAGGGTTGATCTCCTCTAGGACTGACCGATTTGATTGCCTTGCAGTCCAGGGGACTTGCAGGAGTCTTCTTCAGCAACATAGTTTAAAGGCCTCAATTCCTAGGCACTCAGCCTTTCTTATGGTCCAACTTTCACAGCCATACATTGCAACTGGGAAAACCATGGCCTTGACTATATGTCAGTGGTTCTCAACCTGTGGGTCGGGACCCCATTTGAGGTCGAACGACCATTTCATGGGGGTCGCCAAACAAGGCTGTCCGCCATTTTTTTCCCCTTTTCTTTCGCCACGCCCCTGGCACCCGGTGGTTGGGGGTCACCACAACATGGGGAACTGTATTATGGGGTCGCGGCATTAGAAAGGTTGAGAACCACTGCTATACGTACTTTTGTCGGCAGGGTGATTTCTCTGCTTTTTAGTATGCTGTCTAGATTTGCATAGCTTTCCTCCTTAGGAGCAAGCGTCTTTTAATTTCTTGGCTGCAGTCTCCATCTGCGGTGATCTTGGAGCCCAGGAAGATAAAATCTGTCACTACCTCCTATTTCTTCCTCATATATTTGCCAGGAATTGAGAGGGCCGGATACCATGATCTTGGTATTAATACCCCAAGTATAGTGATTGTAAATAACAAAAACTAAGTTTAACAGACCTCGGATTCCTCACTACAACTAGCCGGGACGAGAATTTCCATTGCTAAGCAAGGGGGTTATTAAATGGATCCCATCCAGTTTTACCATCTTTACTGCCACAGTTGTTAAGTGAATCACTGCAGTTGTTAAGCAAATCATCTGATTGTTACTCAAATCCCCTGATGACTTGGCTTGTTGGAAGCTGACAAGGAAGGTCACAAAGATTGCACAACCATGGCAGGACACATAAGCCATTGTAAATACGTGCCAGTTTCTAAGACTCCCACATTGAGATCACATGACCATGTGGTTGTAAGTAGGTAGGCAGTTATAAGTCACTTTTTTCAGTTTTATTGTAACTTCAAATTGTCACTAAATGAAATGATCGTAAGTCGAGGACTTCATGTATCAAATTTTATCAGGGAGCTATCCCTACTTTTGTCTCCGGCACAAGACAATTGTGCAGTAGCTTAGCTGAGACACTGTGTCTGATCCATAATTATCCAGCAAGGGGAAGGGTTACGCAGAAATTGAAATCCAATTCTCCTTGATTGAAATTTATTATGCTATCAAGGGTATGTCAGATCAGTAAGAGATGAGATTGTAGAGGACTATTTTTTTAAAAAAATCTTCAGCTGTAAAAGCTAAAGGTTGACCTTGAATCTGTATCTCTCTGTTTATCTTTTCTTATAGGCGGTGGAAATAAAATGGAAGTCCTTCAGATAAGACACCTTGTGTCTTAAAAATATAGAATGGAGGCTGCATTTCCATTCAAACAGTTCATGTGTATTAATACAGGTAGTCTTCGACTTATGAACATTCATTTAGTGACTGTTTAAAGTTACAATGACACTGAAAAAAGTGACATAGGACCGTTGCTTTGGAGAATATGTTGACCCAGACAAAATGGGCTCTTACCAAGGCATTATAAAGTGATATTAACACTTCATATGATCTTGATCTATCCCTCTGCTAACCAGACATTCAACAGAGATTAGATTGGTCCCGACCCTATTCACCTTACAGAAGGTTTTGAAGACACAGTTTTGCCATCTGGATTGACGATCCAGTTGTGGTGCAGAGCCCATTGAATGATTATGCTGAGAGCTATGGATGTTTCTGGTAGCTCAGCTAATATGTTATGGTTTTAACATGCTTTCACGGTAGGTATTTTGGCTTCTTTCACTTGCATTTTGTTGGTTTTATTGATGTGTTAATTACTGTAAACTGCCCAGACTCATACATGTGAGACTGGCAGCTATATGGAAGGAAGGAAGGCAGGCAGGCAGGCAGGCAGGCAGGAAGGAAGGAAGGAAGGAAGGAAGGAAGGAAGGAAGGAAGGAAGGAAGGAAGGAAGGAGTGGTGGGATTCAAATATGTGAACAACTGGTTTTCCGTGTGGATGCCGCTTCCAAAAGTCCAACTGGTTCTTCCGAAGTGGTGCAAACTGGCTGAATCCAACCACAGGAAGGAAGGAAGGAAGGAAGGAGGGAGGGAGGGAGGGAGGGAGGGAGGGAGGGAGGAAGGAAGGAAGGAAGGAAGGAACGAATCAAGCAAGCAAGTAAGCAAGCAAACCATCAAGTCACCACACATAGCTCTCATTGCTAGATTTCGCCATGATTTTGCCCAAGGAAATTTTCAGTCTAAATCTTTACTTCCATTTAATACCAAACCTTGAACCCAGGTGATGGGAAGAGGGTCTTGCCTGTCCATTCTGCATACCGTGTCCTGCTGCTTGCTGTGACTCCGTTCTGGGCTGTAGCTGATTCTGTAGTGCTGGACTGCTGCGTCAGGAGGAGTCCAGTGAACCCGAAGGCTGCTGGGGGTTTCCGAATCCACATAGAGATTTGTGGGTGGGTTCTTGGCAGCTGAAAAGAAAGAAAACCCTGGAGAGCGATCTCATGGAAGTGAAAACGGAGCTGTATGAGAAGGATCGGCAAAGCCTGGGGGTGGTGGAGTCAAGAGAGGAATTAGCCTGGAATTATTACAATCCCACAAACAGTCTAAGTCCAACCCTTCTTGAATCCCATTACACCTTAAATACGGGTAGTCCTCAACTTATGACCACAACTGAGCCCAAAATTTCTGTTGCTAAGTGAGACATTTGTTAAGTGAATTGTCTCCATTTTCTTGCCACCGCTTTTAAGTGAATCACTGAGGTGTTAAGTTAGTAACACCCTTGTTAAGTGAATCTGGCTTCTGCGTTGACTTTGCTTGTCAGAAAGTTGCAAAGGGGGTTTACATCAGCAGTCCCCAACCTTTCCAGCTTAATGGCCAGGACCAATGTGTGTGTGGGGAGGTGGGCATGTAAGGGGCAGGTTGAAGGGTGCTTGTGCTCACGCATGAAGCTCCACTCATGTGAGTGGAGGGGGCTCCTGTGAGTGGAGCTTCACACGGAAGAAGCCCTCTGTTTGCTCAAGTGGAGCTTTGCATGCCCACCCTTGCCCGTTTCTCCTGTGGCCTGATTTTGAACAAGCCGGGGTCCAGTAGTGGACTGCCACCTAGGGGTGGGGGACCTCTGGATTAGATGACCAAGGACACTGTAACCATCATAAATATGAGTCAGTTGCCAAGTGTCTGAATTCTGATCACGACCATGATCATAAGTGTGAAAAATGGTCATAAGTCACTCTTTTCAATGCAGTTGTAACTTCTTTTTTTTAAAATGTTTATTAAGTACAAAGAAAAAAAAAGATTAAAAACACTGAACATGGTAAATCGTCTTTGACTGACATCTCAGTCCATATTGTACATTAATTACATATAATATACCTGTATACAACTATACATTTCTAGTTTCTATCTCAGTTTATCTCTTTACTGTGACCTCCATTTTTCCCCCTCCATCTATAAAATTTATTCCATATTCGATAAAATTCTGTTTCTTCCTAATTTTTTAAATCTTTTAGTTATCCTATCTAGTTCTGCGCAATACATGATTTTCTTTATTAGTGCTTCCCCACTCAGTACTTCCATTGCTTTCCACTTTTGAGCAAATAGTATCCTTGCTGTTGTGACCACATGGATAATTAAATATATGTCCTCTTTATTTACATTTTTCTCTAGTATTCCTAATAGTAACTGTTATGTCCCGAGCCTTGCAAACGGGCTCGGGGCGTTTGCAGGCAGTCCCGGGCAGGTGCAAGCTGCCCGGGACCAGACAGGCTGTCGCCAGCGCCTGTGCACATGCGCGGGTGCTGGCGTGGGAAAAGTAACACATTGACCCGGGAACTGCCTATATAAGAGGCTAGGAGCTTTTGGCGTTGCTGAAGCCTTCACTTGTAAGCTGAACACAGAATAAAAGGAAACCTGAGAACTACAACTGCTTCTCGCGTCTGCTTTTCGCCAAGGACTCAACACTGGCGACGAGGGTGGGATGCCTTACATCGCCTGGAAAGAAAGAGGTGTAAGCTTACCCAAGTGAGTCCTGAGCGGTGGAACGACGGAACGGCGTTGACTCGGCAGCTACCCACCAATCCAGTGCGCATTCGGGGGTAGGCTGGCTGATAGACCCGTCTCCTGAAATGGCAAAGGTTGGAAGGCTTTCGGAGTTCGATGTCTCACATCCAGAGTGGTGGGAGTCCTACGTAGCCAGGGTGGAAAATTACCTCAAGGTGAACCAAGTGAGGGAAGATAGCTTGAAGGCTGCCACCCTGCTTTGTGTCTGCGGTCAAGACGCCTTCGAAATCGCAGAGAACCTTGCAGCACCTGTCCCATTAGAGTCTGTCAGCTACGCAGATCTAAAGAAGCTATTGAAGGAGCACTTCCAGCCCAAGATGTCCGTCATCGCATGGCGCCACACCTTCGAGCAGAGGGATCAACGATCCGGAGAGTCGGCCAAAGAATACATCGCCGCATTGAGGAAGGCCGCCAAGCACTGCGAGTTCAAGGACCTCGAAGAACGACTGAGGGACCGATTCGTGTGCGGCTTAAGGCATCGAGATCTACAACAGAGGCTTTTCGCCAAAGAAGAATTGTCCTTCCAAGATGCCTTAAGAGAGGTCACCGCAGAAGAAGCAGCAGGCGGCGCCGTCAAAAACATGCCGCCGATCAGGAACAGTCCAGATGTTGCATCCGTGCACCAAGAGGACATCCAAGGGAACTCCGAGGAGGATCCGGATGAGGAAGTCGACCGTCTCCACCCCACGAAGGAAGGGAATCAGAAAGGAAGCTCTTGCAGTTCCCCTCAAGTGCATCGCTGTGGAGGTCGCCACAGGAGAATCGACTGCAAGTTCCGCTCCGCTATCTGCCGGGCGTGCGGGAAACAAGGACATATTGCAGCTGTGTGTCTGGGCCGACGAAAGGTACAACCTCAGGAAGAACTGTGCCTGAAAGGTACCAGGGTCCCCAGCCAGAATAGGGTAGGTTTTTGCGCTTCGCGAAGAAGCATCTTCAGGACAGGCACACACAAGCCCATCAAGAAAAAGCTGTCACTCAAGGTGAAGCTACAAGGGGTTCCATTAACTATGGAACTAGACACGGGGTCTGCCCTTTCAATCATATCCTTACATACATTTAGGAAGATTTGTTCCGGCAGTGGAACTCAGGCTAAATTAAGGCCTTCTGACATTGTGTTAACAGACTTTCAAAATTCGAGAGTGTGTGTTAAGGGGGAGGCCACCCTTAACGTACAGTATAAGAATTTTGAAGGTCCACTAGACATATTAGTAGTAGGGGGTGAACGAACGAGTCTCATAGGACTCGATTGGTTTGAAGCCTTGGGGATACACGTCACGGGGCTCAACAGCTTACAAACACTCGACCTACAGGAAGTCTGCAAAGAATTTGCAGATGTCTTCAGCCCCCAGCTGGGCACATTCAAGGGACCTCCTGTGTCCTTAAAACTAGACCCCACTGTCACGCCCATTAGAATTAAAGCAAGAAGGGTCCCTTTTGCTTTAAAGAGTAAAATTGACACTGAGTTAGACAAACTGATCCAACAGGGAATCCTAGAACCTGTTGATTCCAGTCCTTGGGAGACCCCCATTGTCACACCTCTAAAGGCAAATGGGGACATTCGCATTTGTGCTGACTACAAATGCACTCTTAATAAGGCATTGCAGCAACATGCCTATCCTGTTCCTGTGGTCAGTCATATTCTGGCCTCCTCAAGGGGGGGCGCGTTTTTGCAAAGCTTGACCTAGCTCAAGCGTATCAACAGCTGCCTGTTGATGATGATGCTGCTATAGCTCAGACTATTGTGACCCACAGGGGAGCCTTTAAGGTAAAAAGGCTACAGTTTGGAGTGAATGTCGCTCCTGGGATTTTCCAAAGCGTAATGGAAAACACACTACGGGGCATACCGGGGGTTTGCCCCTACTTTGATGATGTCTTAATTGCAGGAGACTCCACACACATTCTAGCTGAAAGGCTAAGGGCTGTTCTGTTAAGATTCAGGAAAACAGGCCTCAAGCTCAAAAAAGACAAATGCAAAATTGGGGTGCCTTCTACTGAATTTCTGGGGTTCAAAATTGATGCTGCTGGGATTCACCCTGCTGAATCCAAACTAACTGCCATTTTAGAAGCACCTAGGCCAAAGTCCAAGGCCGAACTTCAGGCCTTCCTGGGCCTCCTGAATTTCTACAATTCTTTTCTTCCACATAAAGCCAGTGTAGCTGAGCCTCTTCACAGGCTACTAGACAAGCAAGCAGTGTGGCACTGGTCACAAACACATGAGGCTAGTTTCAATGAGGTCAAGGCTTTACTCACTTCTAACAGTGTATTTGCACACTTCAATGAGTCCCTTCCTGTGTGCATCGCTTGTGATGCTTCCCCTTACGGGGTAGGAGCCGTCCTGAGCCACCTCAGGTCTGATGGAACTCAGGTTCCTGTTGCATATTAATCCAGAACACTGTCTTCTGCTGAGCGCAACTACGCTCAGATAGACAGGGAGGCTCTGGCTGTTGTTGCTGGAATTAAAAAATTCCATGATTTCTTGTATGGCAGGCATTTCATGGTCTTCACTGACCATAAGCCTCTGCTGGGACTGTTTACCACACGTAAACAAACTCCCCAAATCCTTTCCCCTAGAATGCTTAGGTGGTCTATTTTTCTGTCTGCATATGATTTTTCCTTACTCCACAAGCCTGGGAAAGAAATGGGCCATGCTGATGGCCTCAGTAGATTGCCCCTGCCAGTAGTAGAAGCTGACCCTGCGCCAGCTGTCAACATTCTATCCATCCAAGCCTTGCCCGAGTCCCCTCTGAATGCCAGGGATGTCGCCGCTGAAACAGGCACAGATCACACACTTTCACGTGTCCTTTCTTGGGTTTTGTCTGGATGGCCTGAGCACTGCCCTAGTCCTGAGTTTCAGAGTTTCTGGTCCAAAAGGAACGAGTTGTCCACTTCTCAGGGTTGTCTGCTTTGGGGAAACAGAGTTGTCATTCCCACCTCAATGAGGACTAGGATCTTAGAGTCCCTCCACGAGGGTCATCCTGGCATTGTTCGCATGAAGGCCCTTGCGCGCAGCCACTTGTGGTGGCCTGGTTTAGATAAGGACATTGAGGCTAAGGTGCATGCATGCCACCTGTGCCAGCGCTCTCGCCCAGAGATGCCCCAAGCTCCTGTGCATAGATGGGAGGAAACACAGTCCCCATGGTCTAGGGTGCACATTGATTACGCTGGGCCCTTTCAGGGCCAGTTCTTCTTGGTCCTCGTTGACAGTCATTCAAAATGGCTTGAGGTTGTACCTGTCTCATCCACCACCACTGCAAAGACTATTCAGGTACTGAGGGGGATTTTTGCTGCACACGGGCTCCCAGATGTCATCGTCTCTGACAACGGCCCTCAATTTATTTCCTCCGAATTCCAAGCTTTCTTACAGGCTAACATGATTCGTCATGCCACGTCTGCACCCTTCCACCCGTCCACCAACGGTATGGCTGAACGCATGGTCCGCATCACAAAGGACGCCTTGAAAAGACTCACCTATGGGGACTGGCATCACAGGTTGGCTGACTTTCTCCTTTCTTACCGCACCACACCGTCCACTTCTACAGGGAGAAGCCCAGCTGAACTTCGCTGGGGGTCGCAAACTTACTACGAAGCTTGACCGGTTGCATCCGGACAGACTGCCTTCATCTACCTCACATCCTAGGGCACCTAGACAACTACTTGTGGGTGCCCCGGTTTGGACTCGCAATTACGGGCCTGGTCATACATGGGTCCCCGCTTCTATTTCCAGGGTCACAGGTCCTCTCTCCTACGAGGTAGCCCTGGACAACGGTCGTGTCCTGTGTCGGCACATCGACCAACTCCGCCCTAGGCGGGACCTTTCAGATGAGACTCCTGGGTCTTTTCCAGGGGGGAGGGGGACCCTTTAGAGCAAAGGGAGGGGCACGAGCTGCTGCCCACCTCCAATCATGGAGCCACAAACGGCCCATTCCAAGATTCCACGAGTGCCCCAAACAGGAATTCTAAGAGCCTATCCAACTACCAGGCATTCACGCCTACTCCAGCCAGGGAGTCACCCCGGAGGTACAATCACTATTCACCTGCACAGCACAGTACTCCAGTCAGGGAGGATACCCGGGAGCATCCCAATAAATCATACCCCGCAAGAGAGCTGGCACATAATCCCCAGAGTTGGCCTGACCTTACCCCAAGTCCTACAGGGGGTCAAACTTACAGGGAGGTGGTCGAGGAACCAAGTCCCGACCGCAACACCTCTAGCCCACATCAGGGAGTAACTGAGTTTTGGGAAGGTACAGAGACCCACACGAGCCCGGACACAGAACGGGGCTTAGGGATTGGACAGCCTCCTGACAGGTCTTGGACGGACCTAGGAGGTTCTATAGAGACGCCCAGCAGTGGCTATCACTTCAAGGGGCCTGAGGGCCTACAGCTAGGCAGGTCAACCAGGTCACAAAGTGACAGAAGCCCTGGCCTGACAAGCCCGGTGGGCGAGCAAGCAGGCCAGGCATCGGGGCACAGTCCTCGGAAGGCACCAAGGCATGATAAGGAGAACAGGCTCACGTCTCCCCTCAGTCAGGGAACACCTGTCAGAAACCCAGAGCTGAGAAAGTCACAGAGAGCAAGGAAATCTCCTAAATACTTAGAGGATTACATAACATTGCTGGCCAAACAAAAGCCAGTAAACAGTAGGAGCACTGGGGAGTAGAACACTGCATCAAGAAATAATTGTATGTTGGTAGTAGTCTTACCCCGGGGGAAAGGGGTGTTATGTCCCGAGCCTTGCAAATGGGCTCGGGGCGTTTGCAGGCAGTCCCGGGCAGGTGCAAGCTGCCCGGGACCAGACAGGCTGTCGCCAGCGCCTGTGCGCATGCGCGGGTGCTGGCGCGGGAAAAGTAACACATTGACCCGGGAACTGCCTATATAAGAGGCTAGGAGCTTTTGGGCGTTGCTGAAGCCTTCACTTGTAAGCTGAACACAGAATAAAAGGAAACCTGAGAACTACAACTGCTTCTCGCGTCTGCTTTTCGCCAAGGACTCAACAGTAACGTCTCAGGTTTGTATTGAATGTTTTGCCTAGTCATTTCTATTGCCCATTCCCAGACGATACGCCAGTACACCTGTGCTTCTCTACACGTCCACCATACATGAAAAAAGGTGCCTTTTCTTTTTTACATTTTCAACACATAGACGAATATCCGTTATACATTTTGGCTAATCTGGCCGGAGGGAGATCAATGCAGTTGTAACTTCAAACAGTCATTAAATAAACTGTTGTAAGTTGAGGACTACCTGTAATGCCAGTTTAGTCCTGACTGTTAGTTAACTAGGTTCTTGTGTATAGGCAGCTTAATTAGAAGCTAGTGTATGATTTGGATTCTTCACATCTGACACAAGCCCTTCATTTATCCTAAGCCAGGGGTCCCCAACACCCAGTCCATGGCTCAGTACCGGTCCACAGCACATCAGCAACCAGGCTGCACAAACAAGCAAAGCCCCATCCACGGGATGCAGGCAGCACACAAAACCATACACCCTGTGATCCGCGGAAAAACCTCTCTTCACGGAACCGGTCCCTGGTGCCCAAAAGGTTGGGGATCTCTGTCCTAAGCCTTCTGCAATTCCTCTTTTACTCTTCCCACTGACCCTCTGTGGTTGAAAATGCTACATTTTCCAGTTGCAGGAAATGAATATAAGAATATTTCCTACTAATCTCCGTCAGCAGAGATCTTTGGTCAAAGACCCATTTCCATTATCTGTTTGGAGACAATATACGTTTGCTGATTAACTGTGCAGCCAGTAAGACATTCAGACCCAGATAAATAATACAAATCATTTTTATTGATGTTCTACTGATTAAAAATAACCCCACGGAAAATGTGAAACAAAATTTATACTCTCTTGGATAATGTTACGAGCTCCCTCCGGAACCTTGGAAAATAGAAAAAGGGTTTTGCAAGGAGCGCAGAATGTCAAATGAGAAAGTGATAAACTCCCCCAAAAAATATTCAGAGAAGGAACACTGTGGGATTTCGCACAGCCAGAAACTCAGCTATCTTGCACTCTGGAGATGAAGTTCTGTTCCTGTGGCTCTTCTGATTTTAATTATATTGATAATAATTTTCATGGTAATTGCATGAATTTTATGCTCATGCTTTATGTTTGCATTTTGTCTTGAGGTTGGAAGTCACGCAGAAAAGCAGAAAGATGGGGCATAAATGCAATCAGCACCACCATTTTGAAGAGGCAACTAGGATAATTTCCAAATAAATGCAGGAAACAAGTAATAAACTGGTATGAACTATCAAATGTGGGACAAAAATATGAGGATCTTGTGTGAAATGGGACAGGGGAGAAACTGAGGCATACAAATGGGACAAGTGAAAATTCCTTGGCACTTAAAAAAACAAACTACTTTTTATATTTTATTTTTTTTTACAGATTATCACGGAGAAAATCGATAGTGAACCCCCCACACCCAAGCAGAAGCCCCAACACCATTTCTGACAGATGACAATCCAGTCTCTTCTTAAAAGGTTCCAGTGATGGAGTTCCCACAACACCTGAAAGCATGCAGTTTCATTGCTTGATTGTTCTCACTGTCAGAACATGTCTCCTTATTTCTAGGTTGAACCTCTCCTCGATCAGTTTCCATCCGTTATTCCTTCTCTGGCTTTTGGGTGCTTTGGAAAATAGGTTGACCCCCTCCTCTCTGTGTTGTTGTTGTTAGTTGCGAAGTCATGTCCAACCCATTGCAACCCCATGGACAATGTTCCTCCAGGCCTTCCTGTCCTCTACCATCTTCTGGAGTCCATTTAAGCTAAACGCCTACTGCTTCAGTGACTCCATCCAGCCACCTCCTTCTCTGTCATCCCCTTCTTCTATTGCAGTGCTTCTCAACGTTTGTGTGACGGCGACCCCCGTCACACAAACGCGCCGTGCATGCGTGGTGCCGCCCCACGCGCGGTGCTGCCCCATGCGCGGCGCGGTGCCGCACACAAGCGCAGCGCGCATGTGCGGCACCGCCCCCCGAGGGGGAAAAATGGCGGATCGCCTTGTTTGGCGACCCCTGAGAAATGGTCGATCGACCCCAAATGGGGTCGCGACCCATAGGTTGAGAACCGCTGTTCTATTGCCTTCAATCTTTCCCAGCATCAGGTTCTCCTCCAGTGGGTCCTTCCTTCTCATTAGGTGGTCAAAGTATTTGAGTTTCAACTTCAGGATCTGGCCTTCTAAAGAGCAGTCAGGGTTGATCTCCTCTAGGACTGACCGATTTGATCGCCTTGCAGTCCAAGGGACTTGCGGGAGTCTTCTCCAGCACCATAGTTCAAAGGCCTCAATTCTTTGGCGCTCAGCCTTTCTTATGGTCCAGCTTTCACAGCCATACATTGCAACTGGGGAAACCATGGCCTTAACTATACGTACTTTTGTTGGCAAGGTGATGTCTCTGCTTTTTAGTATGCTGTCTAGATTTGTCATAGCTTTTTTGCCCAGGAGCAGGTCTCCCTCTCTGTGAGACCCCCTCAAATATTGGAAGACTGCTATCATGTCTCTCCTGAACCTTCTGTTCGCTAGACTAGCCATGCCCAGTTCCTGTAACTGTGCTTGTTTAGAAAGTGTCATTGACACATTAAACATGAATTTGGGCAAACTGCAGAAGACTGTGGAGAATAGGGGGCCTGGCATGCTGTGGCGAAGAGTCAGACATGACTTACCAACTGAACAACGACAACCAATACTTGGGTGGCAAAGTACATCCAATCGGGCAATGAATCAAAATGTTTTTAGGTCTAATTTTGGAAAAGATGACCATTACACTTTGCGTTCCGACAAGGCATATCACACACACTTCCCAAGAGGAGATACTTCACTCAGATAACATTTACCCACAATAGAAACATCGGTGTTTCCTTTTTTGGTTTTCAGCCTAGCTGAGAGAAATCTTAGACTGTTGTGTTGAACCTGACTGGTCCCTCTCCTTTTGCGTGCGAAGTTTCTGTTTCACTGGAGCCAAACCAAAAGTTTATTGAGCATATTTTCCTCCAGGCCATGGATACTTTCCAGGACACCATGGAGAAGCAAAGGATTACAGCTGATCTACTCATTCTACTACCACGTAGGAGGTCCACATATTACGTCAGCAGCCAGTGTTCCTAACATTTTTAATGTTCTTGGTAGATTTTTTTTTCTTTACAAGAGTTTATTTCATCTATAAAGTATGAATACAGAATAACAGAGTTGGAAGAGATTTTGGAGGTCTTCTAGTCCAGCCCTCTGCTCAAGCAGGAGACCCTACACCATTTCAGACAAATGCTTTTCCAATCTCTTCTTAAAAACCTCTAGTAAGGGCGCCCCCACAACTGCTGGAAGCAAGTCCTTCCACTGATTAATTGTTCTCAGTGTCAGGAAATTCCTCCTTAGTTCTAGAGTGGTTCTCTCCTTGATTAGTTTCCATCCGTTGCTTCTTGTCCTGCCTTCAGGCGCCTTGGAAAATAACAGAATAAGACAATAACAGAGTTGGAAGGGACCATGGAGGTCTTCTAGTCCAACCCCCTGTTCAAGCAGGAGACATTTCAGAGAAGTGGATATCCAGTCTCCTCTTAGAAACCTCCAGTAATGGAGCACCCAGAACTTCTGAAGGCAAGCTGTTCCACTGATTAACTGTTCTAAGTATCAGGAAGTTTCTCCTTAGTTCTAGGTTGCTTGTCTCCTTGGTTAGTTTCCACCCATTGCTTCTTGTCCTGTCTTCAGGTGCTTTGGAGAATAGCTTGACTCCCTCTTCTTTGTGACAGCCCTGAGATATTGGAACATTGCTATCATGTCACCCCCAGTCCTTTTTATTAAACTAGACATACAGTATACCCAATTCCAATAACTGTTCTTTATATGTTTTACCCTCCAGTCTCCTAATCATATTTGTTGCTCTTCTCTGCGCTTTTTCTAGAGTCTCAACATCTTTTTTACATTGTGGAGATCCACAAAACTGGATGCAGTATTCCAAGTCTGATCTTACCAAGGCATTATAAAGTGGTACTAATACTTCACATGATCTTGATTCTATCCTTCTGTTAATGCAACCTCGGATTCCACTAGCTTTTTTTTTTTTTTTTTTTGGCTTCTGCCACACACTGCTGGCTCGTATTTAAGTGATTGTCTACTAGGACTCCAAAGTCTTTCTCACAGTTACTGCTACTGAGCCAGGTTTCACCTAATCTATATACCTGTACATTTGGTTTTTCTTGCCCACGTGTAAATTTAGCCTTACTTTTCTCTCCATTGAATTTCATTTTGTTAAATTGAAGTTCTGTAAAGAGCCCTAACCTCCTGCAAAAGAATTTCTCAGAACCTTATATCCATTCTTCTTAGATCGTATATTTTAGATGCCATGCAGGCTATATAAAAAAAAACAGAGTTCTTTGCTTCTTCTTTTTTAATTCAGGAACATAAATAAAAAGTGGGTACATTTCTCTCCCCCCCCCTTAGATGGGAAATGTGGAGATGGAGACAGTGATTCAGATCCGTCTATATCTTGGACATCTTCTGTAGGAGGAGAGGATGTAACCGTGGGGACTCTTTAGCTTAGAGAAAACTTGCTTAAATATGATTGATGCTAGGGTGAAAATACATGGGGAAGATATTGTGAACAGGAAGCAGTCTTCCTCATTTCCCACAATAGCAAAACTATCCAAATGTCTCCCAAAAGTTTTTAACTGCATAGAACAGGGGTGTCAAACTCAATTTCACTGAGGGCCGCATCAGCATTGCGGTTGCCCTGGGGGGGGGGGCTGGGGGTGTGTGGCCAGAGTGGGTGCAGCCTACTGGGTGGGCGTGGATGGAGTGGGTGTGGCCTACTGGGTCGGTGTGCCCAGTTCTACATTGTTCGCGTCAAGGGTGCCTGTGGGGGCCTGGGCAGGAGTGGGACAGATCTGAGGGTCTCTGGCAGAAGGGGGGGAACCGGGGCAAGTGCCAAGGCATGGCCTTGGGGCAAGTGCCAAGATGGCCACCACAAAATTGTACATTGGCTCCTGGCCGGCCTGGGCCAGGGCCAAGGCAGCAGGGGCCATTCCCTCACTGTTTCCAGGATGGCTTCGTGGGCCACATGAAACCACTTCGCGGGCTGCATCCGGCCCCCGGGTCTTGTGTTTGACATGTCTGGCATAGAAGGAAACATTTTTTCTTCATGTGACATGTCACAACCGTGGGGTCCTTGATGCTCTCTGAGCTTGGAGGTTTTCTTGCAGATGTTTCCTTACCAAATTAGGTAGCATCATCAGTGCACCAGTTTGTGTAATATGCTGCCCCAAGATGTTGGCTTCTGGTGTAAGTGGCTTTGAAAGGAAGCTGGATCAATTCCTGCAGAATATGTCTTTGAATGGCCACTAGCCTTCAGGCAGATGGCAGCATAATTCTACGTACCAGAATACAAAATAAGCTAGTTGGAAGGGATCTTGGAGGTCTTCTAGTCCAACCCTCTGCTCAAACAGGAGTCCCTATACCATTCTGGACCAATGACTATCCAGTCTCTTCTTAAAAGCCTCCAGTGATGGAGCACTCACAACTTCTGAAGCAAGCAGTTCCACTGATTAATTGTTTTCACTGTCAAGAAATTTCTCCTTAGTTCTAGATTGGATCTAATTGGATCTAGGTTAGATCTTAGTTCTAGATTGGATACCAGGTACATGGAAACAGTGTCAGAAAAAGACAACTTTGGTCTCCTACTGAGAGCTTCCTAGACACATCTGGCGGGCCACCACTCAAGATACAATGCTGGATAACTGTCCCTAATCTGATCCAGCAGGGCTCTTAATAATAATAATAAAGTTGGAAGGTATCTTGGAAGTCATCTAGTCCAACCCCCTGCTCAGGCAGGAAACCCTACACCATTTCGGACAGATGGCTGTCCAGTCTCTTCTTAAAAACTTCCAGTGTTGGAGCATTCACCACTTCTGGAGGCAGGTTGTTCCACCGGCTAATTTTTCTGTCAGGAAATTCCTCCTTATATTCTAGGTTGCTTCTCTCCTTGATTAGTTTCCACCCGTTGCTTCTTGTCCTGCCTTCAGGCATTTTGGAGAATAGCTTGACTCCCTCTTCTTTGGGGCAGCCCCTGAGATACTGGAAGACTGCTATCGTGTCAGCTCTCGTCCTTCTCTTCATTAAACTAGACATATCCAATTCCAGCAACCGTTCCTCATATGTTTTAGCCTCCAGTCCCCTGATCATCATTGTTGCTCTTCTCTGTAGTCTTTCTAGAATCTTCTCCTATTCCTGTTCTTCTATGCACAGAGTGGCTAGGAGCAAAAATGATCTGTCGTAGGGTTGCTGAGACGATGCAAAATATTATGCATCAAAGTTACATAATATTTGATCTCTCTGATAGGAGCAGCGGTCTCTTGCCACAGAATTCTGCATCCTTGCATCGATCCTGTCCAGTCTCCCGAATATAACAGTAACTTTCCATTATTAAGGAGAAATCGTTAGAAAGAGGGTGGCTTCTGTGTTTACATGACTTCTTTCTTAGCAAGATGACCTCTTACCGAGTAGCTGATATTAGAAGCTATAGTATAACATGAAATAATAGAATTGGAAGGGATCTTGGAAGTCTTCTAGCCCGATCCCCTGCTCAAGCAGGAGACCCCATAGCAGAGTTCCACAACTTTTCCAGGTTATCAGCCCAGAAAATAAAATAAAATAAAATAAAATAAAATAATAAAATAAAATATAAAATAAAATAAAATAATAAAATAAAATAATAATAAAATAAAATGAAATGAAATGAAATAATAAAATAAAATAATAAAATAAATAAATAAAATAAAATAATAAAATAAAAAATAAAATATTTTTTATATCTAGTTTAACGAAGAGAAGGATGAGGGGGGACATGATAGCTGTGTTCCAATATCTCAGGGGCTGCCCCAAAGAAAAGGGAGTCAAGCTATTCTCCAAAGCGCCTGAAGGCAGGACAAGAAGCAACGGGTGGAAACTATCAAGGAGAGAAGCAACCTCGAACTAAGGAGAAACTTCCTGACAGTGAGAACAATTAACCAGTGGAACTACCTGCCTCCGGAAGTTGTGAATGCTCCAGCACTGGAGGCTTTTAAGAAGAGACTGGACAGCCATTTGTCTGAAATGGTATAGGGTTTCCTGCCTGAGCAGGAGGTTGGACTAAATGACCTCCAAGATCCCTTCCAACTTTATTATTATTATTATTAAAATAAAATAAAATAAAATAATAAAATAAAATAAAATAATAAATAAAGGAGATCCTCTGTTCTTATCCTGCAGCCTTTTGCAAGCCTTCATTCTCTTGTTGTTCTGATTCCTCATGGCCCAATGGATCATAGCATGCCAGCCGCTCCCCCCACCTCTGTCCTCCTTTGTCTCTCAAGAGTTTTCCCAAATTCATGTTCATTGTTTATCTGACCATTTCCTCCTCTGCTGTCCCCTTCTTTTTTTTGCCTTCCGTCTTCCCCATCATCAGGGTCTTCTCCAAGGAAACCTCTCTTCTTATTAAATGGTGGCCAAAGTATTTGAGCCTTTAGCTTCAGGATCTGCCAGGGTTGATTTCCTTTAGGATCGGCTGATTGGCTCTCCTTGCAGTCCAAATTCATTCTCTACCCCAAGCTTTGAAAAGTCCATTACATAGAGTAGGTATGTTAGTCATCTCCAAGTAGCTGAAACTTTCTTTGTTTTTTCCAGAACACCTCTGAAGCTAGGATCCTTTATTTTTAAATGTCAGTACTTCTGTTTTGTAACCACTGTAATAAACCCTCAAAACACACCTGCAGAGTCCTTCATGAGCTGATCGGTTTTGCTTGCTAGTTCAATAAATCCAACAACATCTCCTTCCCCCACCCTCCTTCTGCCACCACAGGGAGTTTCCCACTTGGTTTAATTTATCTATACCACATATATTTCCAGCCAGGTGGTAGAAATATTTACTAGCGATCAGAACAGCTTTCAAAGCAATCCAGTCCAAAACTGCTAACGAGAATTGGTTGCGAAGCACACCCATGAAACTATTTCGAAGCTCAAGAATGAGCAGAAGAGCAGGAAGAAGGCAGAAAGAAGGAGTGCAGTACTTCTGTCCTGGTGGGAAAATATTTTGATAAGATAAATAAAGTTGAATAAATAAAGTTTGATCCATCAATAAATAAGCAGCCTAGAGTCATCTTTGATGAGGAGCAGCATACAAGATTGATGAATAAATCAATATTCAGATCGCTCTCCAAGATCCAACCATTTTTTAATAGACACGAAAGGAATAAAGTATTATTCAGAAATTTCTAATGAGTCTAAAGGTTGAAGCAGAAGTCAACTGAAGATCAGAAATTAAATACAGTATATATCACTAGGAGACTGTGAATTCTAGCCCTGTCTTAGACGTGAAAGCCAGTTAGCCCAATCACCAGGAGACTGTGAATTCTAGCCCTGTCTTAGGCATGAAAGCCAGTTAGCCCAATCACCAGGAGACTGTGAATTCTAGCCCTGTCAGGCATGAAAGCCAGTTAGCCCAATCACCAGGGGACTGTGAATTCTAGCCCTGTCAGGCATGAAAGCCAGTTAGCCCAATCACCAGGAGACTGTGAATTCTAGCCCTGTCTTAGGCAGGAAAGCCAGTTAGCCCAATCACCAGGAGACTGTGAATTCTAGCCCTGTCAGGCATGAAAGCCAATTAGCCCAATCACCAGGAGACTGTGAATTCTAGCCCTGTCTTAGACGTGAAAGCCAGTTAGCCCAATCACCAGGAGACTGTGAATTCTAGCCCTGTTTTAGGCATGAAAGCCAGTTAGCCCAATCACCAGGAGACTGTGAATTCTAGCCCTGTCAGGTATGAAAGCCAGTTAGCCCAATCACCAGGGGACTGTGAATTCTAGCCCTGTCAGGCATGAAAGCCAGTTAGCCCAATCACCAGGAGACTGTGAATTCTAGCCCTGTCTTAGGCATGAAAGCCAGTTAGCCCAATCATCAGGAGACTGTAAACTCTAGCCCTGTCTTAGGCATGGAAGCCAATCACCAGGAAACTGTAAATTCTAGCCCTGCTTTAGGCATGAAAGCCAGCTGGGTGACTTGGGGTCAGATCCTCCCACCTACCTCACGGGGTTGTTGTTGTGGGAAAAATAGGACAAAGGAGTAATAAGCATGCTCACAAGCTTCATTTTTATTGAGTACCTTCAACAACCATGCTTTCTCCTGGGAAAAACCGTGAAAAGAAATTTGAAATTGCACTGCCTCCTGCTGAGTGTCAGGTTTCTAGAATCATTTTATAAAAATATTTTGCATAATAATTCTGTGAGGAATACAAATCCTTCTATCCTCCACAGTTCAGTCAGAACTGAAGAAGCTTCTTGGATGAGGTGAAATGTCTTCAAGGAAAAAAAAAACAAAGAAAAGTCCAGTTGCCTTTGAGAACCATGACCTGGATGACTGAGAATCTCCATAGGCAATTTTTATATATATATAAAAAAAACCTTTCACCCAGTTTTGGATAGATTCTCTGCCATTTTTCAAAGGCTGCCAAAACAGAAGCTGATAATGTTTTTGTTTTGTTATGACCAACAATCTTGATGGGAATTGATAATTATAGAGCTACAAACCAAGATTTCAAAAAGGTTAGTTGGCTCACAGATGTAAAGGATTTCTGTGATGTGGTTTGAATTGCTGGGGTGTCCCTTCACAGCAGAAAATAATAATCATTTCAAGATGTAAAACCATAATTTATAGTTCGTTGAATGTTCTCTTTCGACAGAAGCAAACTACACACTTTCCCCGAATAAAATAACCTTTACTACTCATATATAACACTTTGCTGCCAGCATCTGCAATGAAATGAAACACTAAATCAACTTAGCATCTACCAGGCAATAAGAGAAGAACTGATCTGAAAAGACTCAAGGCTAGAAAACTTGCAGATCTGATCTTCAACCCAAGAAGTGTTTTCCACTTCTGGACTTTGTGCTTGAGGTGGAAAAAAAATGAAACTTTGATTTGGGGTTTCACTGATTAGATTGATTTGATGTTACAGAAATGGCTAGTTTATACTATTGTGAAAAAGTAAAAAGTTGTAGCTCAACATTAATGCTTTACTATACTGCAACAGAGGAAGTCAGAAGTCAGTGTCTTCCCCCCCTCTTTTCCTCACTTTCTACTCCTTTTTTCCTCCCCATTGTGTCCTGCTATTTGCTTTGTATTTTGTATTTTACTCTACAATTCAATAAAATGGTTTTTTTTTAAAAAAAAAAAAAACAACCCAAGAAGTGTTGTTTGTGATAGCTAATGATCTGGGGTGTTCAACCTTGGCAACTTTGAGACTTGTAGCTAAGAAGATTCTCAATCATCCAGGTCATAGTTATTCCAAAGGTGTTTTTTCAGGAGGCAACTGGACTTCCTTGTTTTTCTTTGAAGATGTTTTGCTTCTCATCCAAGAAGCTTCTTCAGCTCTGACTGGATAACTCTGATGACACAGATAAACGTCCAGGTGGCCTCAACAACTCTCTAAAAGAAGGCAAATGACCAGCTGTCTGCAAGGAGTATAAATCCTTCCGTTCCCCACCATTCAGTCAGAGCTGAAGAAGCTTCTTGGTTTAGAAGTGAAACGTCTTCAAAGAAAAACAAGAAACTCCAGTTGCCTTGTGACAAAGAATCTTTGGGTTTCAGACTTGGGGACTTCAACTTCCAGCATAGCTAGCGAAGGAATTCTGGGAGTTGAAGAACACAGGTCTTAACGTTGCCAAAGTTGGACACCCCAGATCTAGATTTCCAGGCTTGAAGAAGATTGACTATCTCAAAAGGTTGAATACTGTCATAAAATCAAAAGATACTTCAACAAAGTACAAGTGTGCACCTTTATGCAGCCACATTATTCTAATTTTAAGTGTTATTTTTCCCCTAAAAGATTTTCAGTTGAATTGTACAGCTTTTGTGTTATATTAAAAGTGGAAAAAATTCTGCAGTGATTTCTCTTGACCTGATTTTTTTTTACATCTTAAAGACCTTTTTAAACAGGAATGTGTAGACTTTCTATAGCTTATCTATCATCTATCTATCTATCTATCTATCTATCTATCTATCTATCTATCTATCTAACTATCTATCTATCTATCTATCTATCTATCTATCTATCTATCTATCTAACTGTCAACGCTGCAAATATTATATATTCTTGCTTTTGACAATATGCAGAATTGTCTGGTGAATATGGGGTTAATAAAGAGCAGAAGGGGTGTTGGGGGTAAAGCCTGGGAAAGAAAGAGGAAGGAAACCTTTGACCTTCACACTAATTGGATAATGTGAGATATGACGGCTAATTTAGGGAAGGAAGATGCTGATAATTTAACTGCTCAGAGGAAGAGAACTTAGATCCTAGCATCCCTCCGTTGTGCCTATGCCGACATTTTGTAACAATAAAAGACTTTTAGGAAAATGAATGCCTGGAAGTTCTTTGGAATGTTTCATTAGCCGGAACCACATCACTGTCTGTCTGTCTGTCTGTCTGTCTGTCTGTCTGTCTGTCTGTCTGTCTGTCTATCTATCTATCTATCTATCTATCTATCTATCTATCTATCTATCTATCTATCATTTATGTATCTAACATACATCTGTCTATTTGCAGGATAGTAGTAAAGTTGGAAGGGACCTTGGAGGTCATCTAGTCCAACCCCCTGCTCAGGCAGGAAACCCTATACCACTTTGGACAAATGGCTGTCCAGTCTCTTCTTAAAAACTTCCAGTGTTGGAGCATTTACTGCTTCTGGAGGCAGGCTGTTCCACTGATTAATTATTCTCACTGTCAGGAAGTTTCTCCTTCGTTCTAGGTTGCTTCTCTCCTTGATTAGTTTCCACCCTTTGCTTCTTGTCCTGCCTTCAGGTGCTTAATTCCCTCTTCTTTATACCACAGCAATCATATGATTCTGGGTGATATGGATTTCTTCCAAAAAGTGGGGAAATCCTTTGTAATTTTGTTTCCTACAATCCTGACCATTTGAACGAAATTTTTTCATCTTTTTTGGGGGGGGGCTTCCCAACAGTTCCATTATAGGCACAGATTAAAACCCTACAGTGATAGGATATGGGGGTTGGAAGTGACCTCCCAGGTCATGTAGTCTAACCCAGGGGTCTTCAAACTTGGTCCTTTTATGACTTGTGGACTTCAACTCCCAGAATTCCTCAGCCAGCGTGCCTGGCTGAGGAATTCTGGGAGTTGAAGTCCACAAGTCATAAAAGGGCCAAGTTTGAAGACCCCTGGTCTAACCCCTTTCTTAGTGCAGGCATCCACTATACAAGCCCCATCAGGAAACAGTCCAGTCCACTTAAAACCTTTGCTGTTTTAGGCAAACTAGACAGCCTCTTACTGCCGGGAAGAAGGTTTGACTTGAATCCCCTTCTTTTAACTTGGTCTTTAATTTGTTTTTCGCTTTCCCCAGAGTAACTGCTGTCTCGCCTGGCATTTCTGGAGACTGGTTTGACGAACCAGAGCTGTCTCAGATTGTGGATTGTTGGTTTTAGAACAGCTCCTTGTTTCAGGTTCACAAAAATGGGAGGGAGGGGGGTCAATCCTGATTAAGCAAGAGGCACCGAGATGCCTATTAAATGGAAGGTATTTCATGTCCTGCCAGCAGACCAATTAGTCAGGAGCTATTAATTAAGAAAGAAGCTTGGCGGAAGGCTGTTTCCTACCCTCACCTCCTTATAAAAAACACAGCTTCTGCTGTGTGATAGAAGCTGGCTGGCAGCTGTCCTCTCATTTTTGCAAATGTCCTTTCCTGAAGGATAAAGCCAGTCCTTTGCACGCATTCAGCTGCTTCTATCCCTGGGATCAAGGATCAAAGGGCCATTGCAATTGAGATGTTGGCCATAGCAAGGTAAAGTCTCTTTAAACCAGTGGTTCTCAACCTTTTTAATGCTGCGACCCCCCAACCGGTCGTAAGTCGAGGACTACTCAACCGGTCGTAAGTCGAGGACTACTCAACTGGTGCAGCACCGTTTGTAGAATGGGACTTTTGGCGGGCTCAGCAGGGCAGAGACAGCCTGGACAATTCCTATTGGCTTTTCAAAGCCAATAGAATTAGACTCTATTCAAGAGAGTCTATTCTATTGGCTTTCAAAAGCACAGCTAAGGAAAAGGGGGAAAAATGGTGGACTGCGTTGTTTGGCGACCCCCGTGAAATGGTCGTTCGACCCCAAATGGGGTCCCGACCCACAGGTTGAGAACCACTGCTTTAAACGGATCATTCCAGAGCAAGGGGGGGGGTCTTCAAAGTTGGCCCTTTTATGATTTGTGGACCTCAACGCCCAGAATTCCTCAGCCAGCGTGCCTGGGAGTTGGTCCACAAGTCATAAAAGGGCCAAGTTTGAAGACCCCTGTTCCAGAGCAAGGAGCTCCATCACTATTGTCAGCCTTGAGCAACCAGAATCACTTGTGAATAGCCTCAAGCATGGCTGGCCCAGGAATTCTGGGAGTTGAAGTCCACGAGTCATAAAAGAGCCAAGGTTGCCTACCCCTGGTCTAGTTTGTGATTCTTCCTTCTGTCTCCCAAGGTCATTTCCACATGCCATTATATCACCACATCTGGCTACCAGCTTAATGAACTTGGCTTGGAAACTATCAACAACCAAAACACCCAGAATAAAAAAACAGGAATCACCTACAATAGTGATGGCGAACCTTTTAGAGACCGAGTGCCCAAACTGCAACCCAAAACCCACTTATGCATCGTCGGGTGCCGGGTGGATGTGGCCCATTGGGTGGGCATGGCCCATTGGGTGGGCATGGGTGCGGTGGTAACGGCAGACTGGGTGGGACTAAAAAGTTCAATCAATCAATTCCAACTTTTGCAAGATTTTTTCTTTTCCCTGCGAGAAGTTGAAATTGACTGATTGATTGACCCTTTTTGGGGGGGGGACACGGCGGTGGCGGCCTAAAGCAAAAAGATTTTATAAAATCCAGCTGAAGGCCTAGGACTGGGGTGAAGGCGCATGTGCCCACACAGAGGGCTCTGAGTGCCGCCTCTGGCACCCATGCCATAGGTTCGCCACCAGTGACCTACAACTACAGTGTAATGGCTGCCACAACCATTACATAAGACAAACAGGCAGCAGACTGACAGAACGCCTTCATGAACATCGATTAGCAGTCAAAAAACATGATGAAAACCCTTTTAATTTCACAACATATGGACAGACCTAACCATAGTTTCTATTGGGAAACTGTGACCCTCCTAGACCAAGCCCAGTTCAAAAACGCTAGGGAATTTATGTTAAGTCTGGCACTCCGATAAATTAGCCATCAAATGACATGTACACATTAACAATAAGATAAGATACAGGAGGATGAAAGAAATAATATAATCTACAAAATCAACTGTAAGGATTGCAACCAATTCTACGTGGGGCAAACATCATGTCAATTAAAAACCAGGATCCACGAACACAGGCTGGCAGTCAAATCCCTCGTCGCTACCCACACTGACACCAAACAGCACCAGTGTGACTGGAGCAGCACTAAAATCATCAGCCACACTACCATCTCATTGAAGCCTGGCACTCCAAAGCAATTCCATCCACAGATACATTGACCTACAACCAGCCTACGAACTCCTTGGGATCCAAATCAACCACACAGACAACCATAGATAGCATCAACCCTCAACCAGCCCATGCAAGCCCCCCTCCCTCCCACCAGCAGTTCACCTCCCAAGGACCCCGACCTGATGTAACTTCCCCATCACAAGACCCATCACAAGACCCTTACTGGACACACCCATACCTGAGGCGCCTATAAACAGAAGAAAACGGACACTGTGACATCCCCCAAAGCAGGGGTAGGCAACCTTGGCTCTTTTTTGACTCGTGGACTTCAACTCCCAGAATTCCTGAGCCAGCATGGCTCAGCTTGGAAACCTCTCCCTTTCCCCTCAGCATGGCTGGCTCAGGAATTCTGGGAGTTGAAGTCCACGAGTCATAAAAGAGCCAAGGTTGCCTACCCCTGCCCTAAAGTCTGCTGAAGTTGTTACCCAGCCTAGTAACGAAACATTCGGAAACCAAACCACAAGCTTGGAGAACAAACCTTCACCCTCACATAAACAATATCTATATGCTGTGCAAATGAGCCACTCAACAAACCAAAAAAGGAACAAAAAAGACCCTAGCCGCTCTCCCCCAACAATCAGCACCCAGATCAGCATAGATTAACTCCAAAGATTAACATGAGACCAACAATCAAGTAAACAATAACCCCAATCAAGGAACTGCCAAAGAAGCCAACAGAAAGCAGCCCAACCAAAGGACTTCTAAAACCATCCCAGGGCAAGCCACTAGAATATAAACTGAGAGCAAACCCACTCCTTACTAACCCTGATGATGTTCCCTAGCTGGGTAATAAAATGTCTGCAAGGGAAAACAACCAACCTCAGAGAACAGCAAGGACCCCTCATTTCAACCCTGAGCTAGAAATATTCTCCTTGATTAGCTCTCAACAACTCCATACCCTACATAACAATCTTCCAAGATGTATCTTTGGCTCTTGAACACGCTGGAGGAACAATGGGTTGATCCCATCACAGCATGGAACAAATTTAAACCAATTGCTTTTTCCAGGATTAATGGCACAGTAAATTAAAGCAGCTTTTAAACTGGAGTTGTATGTTATAAGCAGAAGGGATTTCCCATCAGTTCATAGGCTGATCCATAAGAACAAAAGACCGGGGATTTAATCAAGTCCAATTTACTGACAGCTGTAAAAGAATGTGGAAATGACTTTGGGATGGAGGACCGATTAAAGGAGATGAAAAGGCAACTCAATTGGGGAAAGTGAAAAGTATAAGAGAGAAAAAAATCTAAAAATAACTGCAGCTTGAATCTGTTTGGTATGACACAAGGCAGAGAGGAACTCTGTGAAGATTCTGTTATTATTCTGGAACTTTGCTGTTATATATATATATATATATATATATATGGAAAGGTATCTTCATTGAACTTTGCTGTTATATATATATATATATATATATATATATATATATATATATATATATATATATATATATATATATATATATATATATTTTTCTGAGGTTTTCGCGGGTATTTGTATGTAGGTCTTTGGTTGTTCAGGTTTTCTCCCGCGTAAAATTGGAAGTGTCTTGGCGACGTTTCGATGAAGTCCCATTCGTCATCTTCAGGCTGGTGTTTTCAGCTTCGTGCTTCGAGCAGCTCGAAGCACGAAGCTGAAAACACCAGCCTGAAGATGACGAATGGGACTTCGTCGAAACGTTGCCAGACACTTCCAATTTTACGTGGGAGAAAACCCGAACAACCAAAGACCTACATATATATTATATATATATATATATATATAATATATATATATATATATTATATTCAATAATGATGGTGAAAATTCAGCAGGGAATGCTAGCACAGTCTAGGAACCACGTGCAGACGTCTATGGAACCCGTTTGAATCACCTTGTTAGAAACGGTCTCTCAGCCCTGAAGATGTTGGGGAGTTTTCCCAACGAAAGCTTGGCAACCTTTTAATATAGTAAAATACTTTAATTAAAGTATTTTAACTTTAAACTCTCCTGGTGAACGCGCTTTATTCATTCCATTTATATATATATATATATATATATATATATATATATATATATATATATATATATATATATATGGAAAGGTATCTTCAGCAATGGATGAATGGCTGGAAAAATTGATGGACTGAGCAGAGATAGCTAAATGGACTTTGTTTCTACTTGGAAAGCGCTTCTGGATTTTGTGCTGGAGTTGGGGGGAAAAAATGAAACTTTGACTGTGGGTTTCAATCACTTAACAACTGTCTTGTTTAGCAACAGAAGTTTTGGACTCAATTGTGGTCGTAAGTCAAGGACTACCTGTAACTTTCATTTCGATAAAGGTAGATCCTTAACTTATGATCGGTTGCTTAGGGACCATTTGACGTTACAATCTCCCTGGGAAACGAGACAGCATGGATCGGAAGTTCCAACAGTTGCTCCGCCCACTCAGACAGTCACGTGACTGTCCTTCGTCCTTTTTTCAACATGGCTGCATTTACTGCCATTTGCAGCCTCCTGCCGTCACATGCCCATGACTGACAACATGTTTGCCGAAAACTGGTGTTTACTTCTGCCTTTGGGCAAAACCATAGCATAGTGAAAAATGGGTTCGCTTAAGGAGTGCAGTGTTCACTTAATGACAATGGCATTCATTTTACAACTGCCTTGTTCACGTAACAACCACTACAAAAAAAAATGTAAAACTGTTTTACACAAATTAAAGTTCCCAATCGTAATTGGCAGATCCATTACAGTCATAACTGGGGGACTACCGAGAGTACTGGTTTTGTGGCATCTAAGAACTTTACACAACAAGCCAACCCCAGTTGTTTAGATTATGCATGCTGTATATCCCTGCTCACTTACAGATTCTGTGCCAAATGGAAACGGTGTCACTTTGAGCGCCATCTTTGTAGTAGGCCCAGATGGAAATCTTATATTCGGTATTTTCTTTCAAACCAGGCAAAACAGAAGATGCCAAGTTTCCAGCAACGGGTATCTGTGGAAAAAAGAAATAGTATCAGCTACATACTTCAAACCCAAGAATACACTAAGGCAGAAGCTTGTTTCCCCCCCCCCCCAGACAAAACACACAGACACAAACTGAGCAATGTGGTATATGCAGTACAATGCAGTGAGCCATGTGCAGATCTGTACATTGGGGAAACAAAAAGACCACTTCATAAACACATGGCACAACACAGGAGAACAAACCCACCAGAACAAGATTCAGCATCTACATTTGAAAGACAGCAAAGTCCACATTTTGGACAGAGAGGACCCTTGTTTTTCCTTTTGCTTTTGCAATTTTTTAGAACTAAATTGCTACCTGATTCTTTTGATCTAACACAATTATTATGAATAGCATAATATTTTAGAAAAACAGATACATCACGTTTTAGTTGCCTAGTTCTTTATTAATATTTTTTAAAAAACTGTATCGTGTCTTAATTGGGTCTTCTGTGGCAGTATAAATTTAGACTGTGAATAGCATAATATTTTAGGAAAACAGATAAATCATGTTTTAGTTGCGTAGTTCTTTATTAGTATTTAAAAAAAATTGTATCGTGTCTTAATTGGGTCTTCTGTGGCAGTATAAATTTAGACTGGGGGGAAAAAAAATCAAAGAAAAACAAACCCTTCCTGACAGGTAATTTTCCAATAGAAATCAAGATCTGTCACTTTCATCTATCATTTCCTATGATTTGTTTGGCTAAAGATTGCATTCAATCTTTGGGTGCTTTCCAGAGATTGCATCAAATAAGCAGATGGAACAATGTAAAGGGGGGGAGGGAATATGTGCAGCAGAACCTCAGCTCTGCAAATAGGATTGTCTGAAAGGGGGGCTCCTACAAAAGGCTCTTTTGCCTGCCCCATCCTCAGCAAATGCTTGTTGAGAGAAAAATCTTCATCAGGGTCCAGTCCAAGCCGGGAATAATCAAAATGGAGACTGCTTTAGAAAGAAGATGGCAGTTTATTGAAGAGGAGAGCCAGACAGAAAGATGGCTCTGGGAAAACTGGGCACATGTAGCTGGGAATAGTGGGTTTTTATACCTTCTGGGGCTTTTGAGGTTGTTTCCTGTTCCGGTTTGAGACTTTGTATTTCCTGTGTCATGTACTTCGATCAGAGTCTGAGTGTGCCCTTTTGGTATTGGTGGGTTAATTCTATTATGTCTCCTGTCCTTAGAATTTGGGTGGGGGTATGTAGATTTTAGGTGTCTTTGTCTTCCTAATAGCTTCCTGGCTCTAACTTTCCTGAATGGATTATTACATCTGCATTTCTAAAAGCTGGCATCTGCCTAGTTTCTGCTTGGGGGAGGGGGGCTGGGGCTAGTTTCTGGGGGCTGATTTCTGTCTTTTTAAAGATCTTCTCCATTATTCCTTTGGGGAAATATATTCTGCCTTATTTAATATTCCCCAAAATATTTCTTTCTCTGGATTTTTCCCACATGCTTCTGTCTACAAATGATTAAAAATTCCTTCTTTCCAAAGCATCCGGCATTTTAAACAGCCCATCTGACATCTTGGAATTGTGCACCAGGCCTTCGGACTGTGGTTCCCAACCTTTTCTATACCCTGCACCCCTAGAACGCTTCTCATATATTCTCGCACCCCTTACAAAAGTTTGAAATAATGGCAACGAATTATGCATACACACTATAATTTTGAAAACCCAAGTTTTTGCACCCCCTGGAATATCATCTTGCACCATCTTGCGAGCACCCCCCCCCCCAGTTGGGAACCCCTGCCTTAGGAGGAGAAATTGAGCTACCTTGATAAGGTCAGATACTAAAACGTGAAGCAGAAGATTGGATGGGATGTGCAGAATGGCAGGTGTTTTCAGGCTGCTCTACGAAAGGGTTATTTTAAAAAAGAAATTAACAAAGAGAATATTTGTAGCTCAGGGTTCAACTATGGGGCTCTTGGTGGTCTTTGACCTTGGTGGCTTTTTTGTGGACATTTCTTGACTCAGCTAGGTAACAGCATCCATACTAGAAAGAAGGTGTGTTTGTTGGGAGGAGGAGGAGGGGGAAGAGGAGGAGGAGGAGGAGGAGGAGGTGTGAGGAGGAGGAGGAGGAGGAAGAAGAAACTGTGGGGTCCTTGGTGCTCTCTCAGCTTAGATTTCTTAGAGATATTTCATGACCCAACTAGGTAACATCATCAGTGCTAGAAGGGAATGGGGTGTGTGAGGAGGAGGAGGAGCAGGAGGAGCAGGAGGAGGAGGAGAACTGTGAGGTCCTTGGTGCTCTCTCAGCTTAGATTTCTTAGAGATATTTCATGACCAACTAGGTAACATCATCAGTGCTAGAAGGGAATGGGGTGTTTGAGGAGGAGGAGCAGGAGGAGGAGCAGGAGGAGCAGGAGAACTCTGAGGTCCTTGGTACTCTCTCAGCTTAGATTTCTTAGAGATATTTCATGACCAACTAGGTAACATCATCAGTGCTAGAAGGGAATGGGGTGTTTGAGGAGGAGGAGGAGGAGGAGCAGGAGCAGGAGGAGCAGGAGAACTCTGAGGTCCTTGGTACTCTCTCAGCTTAGATTTCTTAGAGATATTTCATGACCCAACTAGGTAACATCATCAGTGCTAGAAGGGAATGGGGTGTTTGAGGAGCAGGAGGAGCAGGAGGAGCAGGAGGAGGACAACTGTGGGGTCCCTGGTGCTCTCTGAGCTTGGTTTCTTTACAGACATTTCATGACTCACCTAGGTAACATCATCAGTGCTAGAAGGAAGTGGGGTTTGCTCTGTTTATATATAGTGGCTTGCCCACTCAATGCTGCTGGGAGGATTTTTGGGGGGTAGTTCCTTGACTGGGTGTTGTTTATGGTTTGGTTGTTGATCTAGTCTAGTGTTAATCCAACTCCACTCCTTTCTAGCACTGATGATGTTACCTAGTTTGGTCATGAAATGTCTGCAAGCAAACAACCAAGCTCAGAGAGCACCAAAAAAAAACCCCCACAGTTTAGCTCTGATCTACAAATATTCTCTTCTATCAATCCAGTATTTGTAGTTCAGGATTGAAATGAGGGGTCCTTGGTACTCTCTGAGCTTGGTTGCTTGCTTGCAGACGTTTCACGACCCAACTAGGCAACATCATCAGTGCTAGAAGGGGGGGTTTACTCTCTTTTTATATACAAGCACTCGCCTTATCAGTGCTGAGGGGAGAGTTCTTGGTTATTCATTAGGTCGTTCCTTGATTAGCCTGTGAAAAGGAACTGCAGGGATGGCTCAAATTGAAAATCCTCATATGGAAATAATGTTATAGTTCCAACATATGAAACTCTTCAAAGAACTTCGAGGCATTGTTTACCTTAAAGAATCTCTTTGAGCAGCAAACACGTTTGGGCACTTACATAGTTCAAGCCAAAATCTGACTTCCCCTCCCCTCAGCACATAGATCAAAGCACAATTCCCTCCTACAACTAACAGTCATAAATCCATTCTCCAATTAGTTTGAAATGGTGGCTTTCCTCCCAGTTCTTCATCCCGCCATGCCTTATCATCTCTTATTACAATATTGTATGTCTAACTAACTCCCATCACATTCCTCCCCCTGCCCCAGCATCATCTAATTCTAAGAGTAAAACATAAGAAAGAAAAAGGCTGCAACTCCATATGTTGTCAAAGCAAGAACATCCGATGTTAGCAGCGTTGACAAATGTCCTGTAAAATCCGCAAGGCCCTCAAGCACCCCCTCCCCAGATGTCTCCCAGGGGCTTCGTACCTCCTGTTCTGTGTCTTCTCCAAGCACGTTCCATTTGATCTGGTAAAGGACCACGTCAGAAGCGGTGGATGCTTCCCATTCCAGTTGGACCTCATTTCTGGAGAGCTCGGTGACCTTCAGCTGGCTCGGTGGGGGCACCTTTACTGGGGGGGGGGAAAGGGAGGAACAAGCAAAGACTATATTAGGTTTAGCCCTACGTTTCTCTTCTACTCAAAAGCTCAGCAGCAGAGCAGATGGTGAGGGAGTCTCAGCCTCTTTCCCCAGCATCTTCTCCAGACCCCGAACGATTCAAGCTTATTTTGTCGGGAAGGGAAAGCCCGGTGTGTAATATTGTACAGCCATAAATTAAAGCCTCATTATTTCACTTTAGCAAGGCCTGTTCAAGCTGGCCTTTCCAGACAAAGTGAAAATCCAGGTGAGGTATTCAAAGAAGCAGTAAGTCGAGGAGAAATAGGTTTCTCCAGATACATTCAAGGTTTCAGAATTACAGTCTAAACTAAGAAAGAAAACTTCCAGGAAGGAGATTAAAAAGAGAGTCGCCTGACAGTGATGAGGTGGGCAGCATATAAATTTAATAAATAACATAAATAAAAAAACCTTTTTTTAATTTTCCAAAGGAAAGAGGCATGGATAATCCTTGAGTTATGGCAGTGTCCGTTTGAAGTTACAACGGCACTAAAAAAAATGACTTATGACCATTCTTCATACTTATGACTGTGGCAGCATCCCCATGGTCATGTGATCAAAATTCACACACTTGGCAACTGGCAGGTACTTAATGAAAAATATGTATCCTTCCTTCCTTCCTTCCCTTCCTTCTCTTTCTTTCCTTCCATCTGTCCTTCCTTCCTTCCCTCCCTCCCTGTATATATGTTGTGTATATCTTTGTGTCTTTTAATGGCTGATTTGTCTGAATGCCAAGCCTCCTAGCATTTTGGATTTGGCTTGGACTAAGAGACAGTTTCTCAGTTGAAAATGTCCAAGGGTTGTGAGATCAAAGACAGTTGATAGTTAGAACAATTAAACAGTGGAACAACCTGCCTCCAGAAGCGGTGAATGCTCCAACACTGGAAGTTTTTAAGAAGAGACTGGACAGCCATTTGTCCGGAATGGTATAGGGTTACTTGCCTGAGCAGGGGGTTGGACTAGATGACCTCCAAGGTCCCTTCCAACTTTATTATTATTGTAAGAGTTTTCATTGTGCCTTCTGACTGCTGGTGCCTGTATCAGGTTATGCTCTGTTAGACTTCAGCCTGTCTGTCCTACATACTGTCCTACATACTGATGGCTTGCATTGTGTTACTATTGGGACTAAGGGTTATTTTATTCATTTTGGTTATTTTGCTATATTTATCAGTCACCATTTAAAACTGGAAGGATAAGAAAAGAACGTTTCATCAGGTGATACAGGAAGAAACAACAGCTGTTATCCTATCAGGGATCTGGAAGGAGGTAAAAACATCCGTGGTGTTTGAATTGCCCAAATTCTAAATGATATTGGAATGCTTCTATACTTTGTATTATACTCCAGTGATCATCCTAAAGCAGTGGTTCTCGACCTTTTTAATGCCGCGACCCCCAACCGATCGTAAGTCGAGGACTACTCAACTGGTGCAGCACCGTTTGAAGAATGGGACTTTTGGCGGGCTCAGCAGGGCAGAGATAGCCTGGACAATTCCTATTGGCTTTTGAAAGCCAATAGAATTAGACTCTATTCAAGAGAGTCTATTCTATTGGCTTTCAAAAGCCAATTAGAATAAAAGGGAGTAGCACAGCTAAGGAAAAGGGGGAAAAAATGGCGGACTGCGTTGTTTGGCAACCCCCATGAAATGGTCGTTCGGCCCCAAATGGGGTCCCGAACCACAGGTTGAGAACCACTGTCCTAAAGCAATTGAACTTAAGGTTCGATCCTCAATGTTTCAACAAAACCCATCAAAATAAAAGAAGGAAAAGTTGGAAGGGACCTTGGAGGTCTTCTAGTCCAACTCCCTCCTCAGGCAGGAAACCCTATACCATTTCAGACAAATGGCTGTTCAGTCTTTTCTTAAAAACTTCCAGTGTTGGAGCATTCACGGCTTCTGGAGGCAGGTGATTAATTGTTCCCACTGTCAGGAAATTTTTCCATAGTTCTAGCTTGGTTCTCTCCTTGATTAGTTTCCATCCGTTGCTTTTTCTTCTGACTTCAGGTGCTTTGGAAAATAAGTCAATCCCCTCTTCTTTGTGGTACCCTTACAAGTTCTGGAAGTCTCCTATCATGTCACCCCTAGTCCTTCTCTTCATTAGACTAGACCAGGGGTAGGCAACCTTGGCTCTTTTATGACTCGTGGACTTCAATTCCCAGAATTCCTGAGCCAGCCATGCTGAGGGAAAAGGGAGAGGTTTCCAAGTTGAGCCATGCTGGCTCAGGAATTCTGGGAGTTGAAGTCCACGAGTCATAAAAGAGCCAAGGTTGCCTACCCCTGGACTAGACATACCCAGTTCCTGAAACTGTTTGATCATATGTTCCAACATCTAGTCTCCTAATCATCTTTGTTTCTCTTTGCTTTCTTTCTAGAGTCTCAACACCTTTTTTTGTATTGTGGTGACCAAAACTGCATGGCAATATTCCAAGTGACATCTTACCAAGACATTATAAAGCGGTACTAACATTTCACCTGTTCTTGACTCTATACCTCTGTGAATGCAGCCTAGGATTGGGACATTCTGTACTTACATGTCGTAAAATTGCCCATTATTGGAAACGAGTTGCCTTCATCATAAACAGAGACCACACGGACAAAGTATTGTGTCAGTGAGGAGAGGGGCTTCAGCACAGCAAAGGAGACATTTCCAGAGACCTCCACCTGAAATGGAAGAGGTAGACCACTGATGGAGAATCTTTTAGAGACTGAGTGCCCAAATTGCAACCCAAAAACCACTTATGTATCATTGGGTGCCGGGTGGGTGTGGCTCATTGGGTGGGTGTGGCCCATTGGGTGGGCGTGGCTGTGGTGGTAACAGCAGACTGGGTGGGACTAAAAAGTTCAATCAATCAATTCCAACTTTGCAAGATCTTATTTTTCCCGTGAGAAATTGAAATTGATTGATGGATTGAACCTTTTTTTTTTTTGCACATGGCGGCAGAGGTCCAAAGCGAAAAGGTTTTATAAAACTCAACTGAAGGACTAGGACTGGGGTGATGGCACACATGCCTACAGAGAGGGCTCTACATGCACCTGTGGCACGCGTGCCATAGGTTCACCACCACGGAGGTAGACACTGCAGGAAGCTGGAAGATGTTTGTTTGCTGATTAGTTATTTACTTATAAGTTATAAGTAAAAATATTTCAGAGCCGTGATGGTGCAGTGGTTACAATGCAGTTTTGCAGGCTGACTCTGCCGACTGCCTGCAGTTTGATTCTCACCGGCTCAAAGTTGACTCGGCCTTCCAGCCTTTCGAGGTCGGTAAAATGAGGGGCCAGATTGTTGGGGGCAATAAATAAGCTGACTTGGTAAACCGCTTAGACAGGGCTATAAAGCGATATATACGTCTTATTACTATAAACTATCCCCTGGGTTTGAAAACAATATATCGGACAAAGGATCTTGCTCTAAGTTGGTAAGAGCAAAACTAACTTCTCATGATCACTTACCTCACCCACGTTGCTTCCTCTACTGGAGGAATACATAACTCGGTGACTTTTCACAGGTTGTGAAGCTGCCTCCCAGTTGACGCAGGTCGACATATGGCTGATGTTGGAGAAATGCAAATACCTTGGAGGGCTCAGGGCCACTGGAAGAAAGGGTGCATGTTGTCAGGTGTGAAGAATCAGGACCACACATTAAGTTCCAGTTATGATGATTCATTGCCAATCTAGAAGAGCTGAGGTGGCGCAGCAGTTAGGGTGCAGTACTGCAGGCCACTTTAGCTGACTGTGTTCAGCAGGTCAGCGGTTCAAATCTCACCGGCTCAAGGTTGACTCAGTCTTCCATCCTTCTGGGGTAGGTAAAATGAGGACCCAGATTGTTGGGGGCAATGTAAATATATATATATATACATTGCTTACTGATGTACACCGCTTAGAGAGTGCTTGCACTTAAAGTGGTATATAAGTCTCATAAATAAATAAATCTAACTCAGGCAAGAAGGTCAGTGAATGGGACATCATTCAGAAAAGAGGCTCTGTGTCTCTTCTAAATAATTCTCATAAACATCCACCACCCACCCCTGCATACAAATGCTTACCATTTCTCAAGTTACTGCACTTAAACTGGGTTTACAAAACCCACTGAATCAATTCTCTATTCTGAGTTTGCTACAATTCAGGGAACTAGAAAGAAACCAACTAGACTGAATTTGCATAATGCTCAAAACCACCATCACATTAACCAAGGTTAATGCTAAACCCTTTTTACGTTTTGTTTTTTTTTTACAGATGCATCTGCTGTGTAATGACTTGCCTTTTAACAGCATGTTGTGTGAACATTTCCTTTCAGATCAGTTCAGGGTAATTTCCTGAGCAAGACTAGGTTTGTTCTCTCTCTCTCTCTCTCTTTATGACTCCAGTTACAGATTGTTGGGACCTGATGACACAATTTCTTTCTAACCAGAAAGCTTCAAATCAAAGCTGTCAAGACTTCCTTAGATTCTTATGTGTGAAGCTGTGAGCCAGAGAAACATGTCACATGACTTACAAGTAGTTTCCTGAATACTTGCTGGGTTGCTAGCATCTTCTCCATACATGGCATAAACTGCTAGTGAGTATTCAGTGCTGGGAGTCAAGCCCCTGATCCATACTTCCGGCTGTTCTACTTTCAGCTGAAAAGAAAGAGTGAAATAGTTGGTGGATGATGCGAGGGAGGGAGGGAGGGAGGGAGGGAGGGAGGGAGGGAGAAAGAAAGAAAGAAAGAAAGAAAGAAAGAAAGAAAGAAAGAAAGAAAGAAAGAAAGAGGAAGGAGGGAGGGAAGGAAGGAAGGAAGGAAGGAAGGAAGGAAGGAAGGAAGGAAGGAAGGAAGGAAGGAAGGAAGGGGAGAGAGAAGAAAGGAAGAAAGAAAGGATTGAAGGGAAGGGGGAGGGAGGGGAGAGTGAGGAAAGAAAGAAGGAAGGGAGGGAGGGAGGAAGGGAGGGAGGGAGATGAGAGGAAGGAAAAAGAATGGAAGGAGAAAAATGAGGGAAGAGAGGGAGGGAGAGGGAGGGAGGGAGATCAGAGGATGAAAAGAAGGATGGCAGGAGAAAAATGAGGGAAGGAAGGGAAGGAGGGAGGGAGGAAGGGAGGGAGGGAGGGAGGAGGGAGGAGGAAAGGAAGGGAGGAGGGAGGAAGGAAGGGAGGGAGGGAGGGAGGGAGGGACGGAAGAAGGGAGGGAGGGAGGGAGATGAGAGGAAGGAAAAAAGGATGGAAGGAGAAAAATAAGGGAAGGGAGGGAGGGAGGGAGGGAGGGAGAGAGGGAGAGAGGGAGGGAGATCAGAGGATGAAAAGAAGAATGGGAGAAAAATGAGGGAAAGAAGGGAGGGAGGAAGGGAAGGAGGGAGGGACATGAGAGGAAGGAAAGAAGGATGGAAGGATTGAAGGGAAGGGGGAGTGATGGAGGGAGGAGAGTGAGGAAGGAAGGAAAGAAGGAAGGAAGGAAGGAAGGAAGGAAGGAAGGAAGGAAGGAAGGAAGGAAGGAAGGAAGGAAGGAAGGAAGGAAGGATAATCCAACCTACAGAAGGTGCACGACCTGTCCATTGTGTACCTGCCTCTCTATGAGATTGTTGAGAAATTGAAAAAGAAAAATACGCATTTATCAGCATAACCACGAGCAGATGGGCAATCCCTCTACAGACTGCAAATAAAGAGATTCTAACTTTATCAAGAAAACTTTGGGGAAAAGAAAAGATTCTGTGACTTCACAGAGACTTCATCTTAATGTTTTCATGAGGAAAACAAAGCCGGAGGGGATCCTATCTTAGCTTTCCAGATCCATTAAAAAAGGTCCACAGGAAGCGAGCTTCCTTCAGCATCTTCTGCAATGTACCGCAGTAACACCCCAGCAACACTGTTACGTGCAGTCTGCCTTAAGTGCATTTGTAGCAACACATCTGGAGGATGGAAGAAACAAGCTGACATTTCTATTTTGTTCCCATCTCAAACTGTTTTATCTGTCTAGTTGCGCATTCGGTGAACTGCTGTTTAACTTGACAAGGGAATCATTTCCTTAACTTGTTGTTCTCAGAAACAAACGTGTTTTGCCAATCTTGAGAGTACTGGGGAGTCCTTGGTACAGTTGAACTCCCAAGTTTCATAGCTTCTCTCCTGTTGGAACCTTAGAATAAGCACATCTGGGCTGCAAACATTTAGATGACCACCAGATGGAAGCAGAGTCCGAATTTTCTGCATCTCTTTAACCCCACCATGGGGTCACATGAATCATTGCAACTCAGACATACAGTACTGGACTTATAACCCTTCGTTTAGTGACCGTTCGTGGTTACAACAGCACTGAAAAATTAGCTTGTGGCTTTTCTTCACACTTATGGCCATTGCACCGTCCCCGTTGTCATGTGATGAAAAATTTGGACACTTGGCAACTGGCAAGCATCCCAGAGTCATGTGATTGCCTATGGTGACCTTCTGACAAGCAAAGTCAAAGAGAAAGGCAGATTCACTTAACAGCTGTGTTATTCGCTTACTAGCTGCAGCGATTCACTTAGCAACTGTGGCAAGACAGGTTGTGAAATGGACACAACTCACTTAATAATTGTTTTGCTTAGCAGTGGAAATTTTGGGCTCAGTTGTGGTTGTAAATTGAGGACTGTCTCTAATGGGGCTACAAAATCTCAGGGAATAAAGAGCAATTTTTCAACCATGCTATCTGACTTTAATGGATCGTCCCGTCTTGTGTTGAAAGAAAAGTCTTCATCGTGGTTCAGTCCAAGCTGGGAATAAACATGGTGACTGCTTTAGAAAGAAGGTTGCAGACAGAAGGATGGCTCTGGCAGAAAAGCATGCCCAGTTTTTCTTAATAGCCCCACGTCTCCCTTCCCCAAGCAGAAACCAGCTCTGTAGATATGCAGATGTAAACTATCAGAAAGGTTGAAGCTAGAAGCTTAGGAAGACAAAGACACTTAAGATCTACATACTCCATCCAAACTCTAAGACAGGACATAATAGGATTAACCCACAGATGCCAAAGGGCACACTCAGACTCAGGTCAAAATCATGATACAGGGAATCAAACAGGAACAGGAAACAACTCCAAACAAAAGGCTCCAGAGGGTATAAAACCCACTCCTTGCATGTGCTCACTCTCTTTTCTGCCAGAGCCATCTTTCTGTCTGGCTCTCCTCTTTAATAAACTGCAACCTTCTTTCTAAAGCAGTCGCCATGTTTATTCCCAGCTTGGACTGAACCACGATGAAGACTTTTCTTTCAACATTTGTAAGACTAAGGCAGGGGTCCCCAACCCCTGGGTCATGGACTAGTACCGGCCGCAGGATACCAGAAAATGGGCTGCACAAACAAGCAAAGCCCCATCTGTGAGATGCAGGCAGCACACAAAACAACACACCCTCCAGTTTGCGGAAAAACTTCTCTTCACAGAACCGGTCCCTGGTGCCAAAAGGTTGGGGACCTCTGGACTAAGGAAAGCATCTCTTGGTCTTCATCCAGTAGAGCTTTTCATAAGACTGCACTCTGTTTAATGTGCACCATAGAAAATGTTGAAATTTATCCCTGTATCAAAATCCTACCATGCTTGTACATTTTCCGTCTTACGTCTCTGGATTGTGGTGGACTGTAGTTAGGAGGGAGGGGAGGGTCGCTTCTCAGAGGGCAAACAGAGTGGAATGTGTAGGAGGCAAGAAGAGGATGAAGGTGGACTATCCCTAGCAGATCACAGAGTAGATCTGTAGTTACACAGATAGTTGCTTTAGTCTGGCAAGATTGATGTCAGGCCCAGGAAGGACATGTACAGTTACTTGCAAGTGGTTTCTTTACTGTTTACCAAGTCTGAGAACCAAGAATGACACATGGAGTTACTTCTGAGTAGTTTCTTCATTATTCCCCAGGCCAAAGAACCAAGAACAATGGGTGGAGTTACTTCCAAATAGGGTTTTTTTATTGTTCACCATGCTCAAGAACCAAGAATGACACATGGAGTTACTTCTGAGTAGCTTCTTTATTGTTCACCAGGCCCCAGAATGACATGTGGGGTTACTTCTGAGTAGTTTCTTCTTTGTCCCCAGGCCAAAGAACCAAGAACAACAGGTGGAGTTACTTCTGAGTAGCTTCTTTATTGTTCACGAGATTCAACAACCAGGAATGACACATGGAGTTACTTCTGAGTAGTTTCTTCATTGTTCCTCAGGCCCAAGAACCAAGAACAGCAGATGGAGTTACTTCCCAGTAGCTTCTTTATTGTTCCCCAGGCCCAAGAACCAAGACCGACAGTGGGTTTACTTCCAAGTTGTTTCTTCATTCACCTACAGACAGAATCTTCCCGACTAAAACAGCTATCTGCATAACTATAAATCTACTCTGTGAACTTCTAGCGAGGGGTCATCTTTGCCCTCTTTCTGCCCACCAGATATTCCACACTCCACTGTCTCTTTGCACTCTGGAAGGCAGCCTCTCCCCACTCCTGGGATTCCTGATAACATTCCACCACAGAGCTCTGCAAAAGATGCCACAAAGCACAGTGTGAAGGTGACTGAAACAAAAGTTCTTTACCTCTTTTGTATCGTCTTCAGCACCGTTGGGTGTTGACGAAGACAGGATAAGATACTGCGTGGCCCCTTCAACTGGTTCCCACGTGAGCTTGATACTGTTGTGGTTAATCTCAGATGTTCTGAGAGATCTGGGCGCAGACAAAGGTACTAGAACACAACATACAAATGATACACATGTAGGTTACAAGAGCTGAGGTCATTGTCCAAAAACTTTTAAGTCTTTCAATTTTAAACTTAAACTGAAGGCTAGCCCTGATGATGTTACCTAGTTGGGTAATTAAACATCTGGCAAAAAACAACCAAGCTCAGAGAGGACCAAGGACCCCCCAGTCTTCCTCCTCCCTTTCTAGCCCTGATGATGTTACCTAGTTGGGTAATGAAATGTCAACAAGAAAACAAAAGAGCGCCAAAGACCCCACTTAATTTTTTCCCAAACTTAATGCAAACATTCTGCTTTTTTCATTCAAACTTATTCCATTCTTCATCCTTCTTTTCTGCCATTCCGATTCAGTTTAATGAGAAAAAAAAAGTCTCCATAGACCAGTGATGGCGAATCTTTTAGAGACCGAGTGCCCAAACCACAAGCCAAAACCCACTTCTTTATTGCAAAGTGCCAGGGCTGCATCAGCATTGTGGTGCCCTCGGGGGGGGGGGGGGGCAGGGAGTTGCCTCTGAGTGCCGCCTCTGGCACGCAAAAACCGGGGGTGCAAAAATGGGCCACTGTGCTGCAAGGGGCAAAAATGGTCACTGCCGTGCTGCGAGATGCAGATACAAAGTACTGCACCATGCAAGAACAGGGCAGGAATAGTGAGTATCATGCAAGCACTAGCCCCGCCCCATTTGCAGCACGTGCGTGCTTGTGGCCCCATGCGTGCATGCACATATGTAAAATGCTTCCCCCTCCCTTTTCTTCCAGTCCACCAATCGACAATGGTCAGTGACCTCTGCTCTACTACCTCTACTCGAACTTGCTAGTCAGCTGCTTCACCTCCTTTGTGGTGGGCGGGGCTCCTGCTCCGAGCAGCGGTGGTGGCTTGATGGACCTGCTGCTGGTGGGGGTGGCGGCATGCATGCCAACAGAGAGGGCTTTGAGTGCCACCTGTGGCACGTGTGCCATAGGTTTGCCACCACTGCCATAGTGGTGCAAGAGCTATGCAAGAACTGAAGAAGCTTCTTGGATGAGAAGCAAAATGTCTTCAAAGAAAAATAAGAAAGTCCAGTTGCCTCCTAAAAAAAGCACTTTTGGGACAACCATGACATGGATGATTGAGAATCTCCATAGACAAATGACTTCTAAGTGTTTTTAGGAGGTAATGTGGGGGTTTTTTTTGTTTCTACCCCTACAAAGAAAAGAATTTTGAACAGTTTTTTGATGTAGGTTTCTTACACGTAAACGTATGTGTGAGGTTGACAAGGTCCATGGATATTTTGAACTGGGTGAGAAGAAGCACTTATATCAGTGGTTCTCAACCTGTGGGTCGGGACCCCGTTTGGGGTCGAACGACCATTTCACGGGGGTCGCCAGACAACGCAGTCCGCCATTTCCCCCCCCCCCCCTTTTCCTTAGCTGTGCTGCTCCCTTTTATTCTATTGGCTTTTGAAAGCCAATAGAATAGACTCTCTTGAATAGAGTCTAATTCTATTGGCTTTCAAAAGCCCATAGGAATTGTCCAGGCTGTCTCTGCCCTGCTGAGCCTGCCAAAAGTCCCATTCTGCAAATGGTGCTGTACCAGTTGAGTAGTCCTCGACTTATGACTGGTTGAGTAGTCCTCAACTTACGACCGGTTGGGGGTCGCGGCATTAAAAAGGTTGAGAACCACTGACTTATATGAATGCCAAACTGCATTACTAAGACAGCCTTATTGTTTCCTGCCACTTTAACAATCTCATTAACTGCAGCTAACTGACCCTTTAAAGCAGCTACATCTTTTGACGAGGTCGCTGTTAGTCCTGCCAGGTAGTCCCAATGAGAAGCACAACCAAGAATATTAGGTCCACCCTAATTGTAAGGCTACATTAACAGATTGTTGCAGGACTGAGTGTCTTTTCCCCTTCCCCTCCTTTTACTCTTCAGAAAACTATGGAGGGTCACTTCTCTAAATGTTTCCCACACATCTCCCTTTCTGCTATTGGCTGAGACATATTTTATATGCAGGTTGTCCTGTCTGCAGCTCTGCCCTCTGTCTCCCAAGGCCATTCACGCATAAGATAAGATAAAATAACCTTTATTGTCATTTTTTTTTATTGTGAGCATACTGGCCCACGTTAAAAATGAAATTCTGTTGCCTGTTCTCAAAAGAAAGTATATATCTATCCATACACATACATAACACACATATACACATGCTATACACACACACAAACACACAGAGAGAGAGGGGGGGAGAGAGAGATCTATGTCCATTTTGAACACATAGCAGAAAGAGGAAACTTGAGAATTTACAAGGTTAATACTGTATGGAACGGAACTGTGACTGAATCAGGATGTTCTGTTCCGGATGCCATGAACCCCCCTCCTCCCAGAAGGTAACAAGGAAAACAGGTTGTGAAGAACATGTGTGGTGTCCTAGACAATCTTACGGACTCTGCTCAAGCAACGCTTCTGTGCTATGTCCTGGATGGAAGGGAGGGAACTGCCAATAAACTTTTCTGCCGTCCTCACCACTCTCTGCACCGCCTTCCTGTCTGAAGCAGGGATGCTTCCAAACCAGACTGTGATGCTGTATGACAGGATGCTCTCGATCGTCCCTCCGTAGAAAGTGGTCAGGACAGGGGAAGGAAGATGTGCTTTTCTTATGCAAGGCAGAAAATGCAGGCGCTGCTGTGCCCGCTTCACCAGTGTCTCACTGTTGAGCGACCAAGCTCAACAGTGAGACACCAATACAGATAGTCCTTGACTTACAACAGTTCATTTAGTGACTGTTCAAAGTTACAACAGCACTGAAAAAAGTGACATAATCATTTTTCACACTTATAACCATTGCAGCATCCCCATGGTCACGTGACCAAAATTCAGATGCTTGGCAACTGACTCACCTTTATGACCGTTTTAGTGTCCTGGGGTCACGTGTTCTGACAGGCAAAGTCAGTGGGGAAGCCAGATTCACTTAACAACCGTGTTACTAACTTCAAAACTGCATGGATTCACTTAACAACAATGGCAAGAAAGATCTCAAATAAGTCGAGGACTACCTGTACAGTCATGTAGAAGTCTGAAAAAAATGGGCTGTTTTAATGAGCAGAAGAGAAAGAGCTGGTCCAAAGCTGCTTTATGGAATAGTTTTCAAAATGTGCGTGCCCTAATATGATGCTCCCATTTTTCCACAGACGTTACTAGGGCATGCCAGACCAATCACAAGACTGCTATAAATTGGAACTATTTTATTAGGTGTAATATTTTTAAAAATATGATGAAGTATATATTTAATGTTGTGTGTATTAATAGCAGTAAGAATGACCTGAAGAAGAGAGGATCAAGAAAATATCGGACTATGTAGACATGGGCGGATCGATATTGAAGGATAAAGAAAAAGAAGACATAGAATAATTTCAAATATAGGATGTAGTTTATCATTGGCCGGAAAAAAAGGGGTAGAGATTAGGAAATTAATGTGTATTGTTAAGTAAAAAAAAATGGACCCAGACAACACGCTGTTTACTAAGCACTTATGATTGGTAAAAATAGAAAATTAATAAAAATATTATATAAAAAAGAGACTCATTGATGACTCACACCTGACCCATCACAAGACCCACACTTGACACACCCACACCTGAAGCCCTTATAAACAGAAGACCACCAACACTGACATCCCCTAAACTAGGCTGAAGATGTTACCTAGCCTGGTAATGAAATGTTTGGAAACCAACCCACGAGTTTGGAGAACAGGCCTTCACCCTCATCCTACACCTGTTGTGATTCCTCGCCAGCCAGTGGACCTGGCAGCGGAGTCTGAGGAATCAGAGGAGGAGGAGGAGGGGCCTGGAGTGACATCAAAGTCAAAGGAAGGCTCTGAGGAGCTCCAAGAATTACAGTCTGATGAGGAGCCTGGCCCCTCTACTCGCACCCAGGCTGAGACACAGCTGTGCTGGGAGCCTGAGTTGGACAGTGATGAAGAACAGCTGGGACAAATCCTGGATGCACAAAAGCGCAGGCAAGAGAAGCGAGTAGGACAGAGGAATGCAATGAGGTGACTCCAAAGGCAAAGGAGAAAGCATTAGGAAAGCTACGCCTTGGCTGCATAATAAAGGGGAAGGTGTGGGAGGTGCTAGTTGCCGAAGGCAACCGTTCGTGTTGAGGAATTGAGTTTCTGTGACCTGTGTTTGTTTGCCTTGGGCATTGACTCAGGTCTGTGAATAATAAAAGGGGTTGGTTTTTCTTGCGATTCCTGCCTTCTTGTTTGGAAGAGGGGATTCTCCTTGTGAGCATAGCAAGGGCTCATGTAGGCTGGGACAGAACAACACACAAGCTACAGATATTCGCCACTATTGCAAACTAATTTTTAAACCGATGGGAGTAGACAAATCCTGGCTCTGTACTCTAGCAGAGCTGAAGAGGCACGTATACCAGAAATCAATCACCAAATCCTGAAGTAATGAATTTTTATTACGGCCTTCAGCCAATCAATAAACCCCACACTTTTCAAAATAAACAAAAATAGCTTAACTAAGTCAGTGTAGTTACACCATCAATGATGTCTTGCCTTTGCAGTGATAACAGTGCTAATCAAAATGGTCTTAGGTATAATACGGGTTTGTGTCTGCGAGACCGTAAGTTACATAAAACAATTCATTTCTTCCTGAGAGTTTCAAAAGGAGGAGATCTACAGCCTTATATCGTAATAAATTATTCTGTTGTGAGGAACACTTGCTACAGTTCTTAGGGTACCAGAATCACAGGAGTATATATACCCCAGACCAGTGTTTTTCAAACATGGCAACTTTAAGATGGGTGGACTTCAGTTCCCAAGAATTCCCTAGCCAGCAAACAGATCTTTTTGAGCCTGAGGTAGTATATTCAGAATAACAGAGTTGGAAAGTATCTTGGAGGTCTTCTAGTCTAACCCCTGCTCAAGCAGGAGACCTTATACCAGGGGTAGGCAACCTTGGCTCTTTTATGACTCGTGGACTTCAACTCCCAGAATTCCCGAGCCAGTTATGCCAGTTATGCTGGCTCAGGAATTCTGGGAGTTGAAGTCCACGAGTCATAAAAGAGCCAAGGTTGCCTACCTCTACCCTATACCAGGGCTTTTCAACCAGTGGTACGGGTACCACCTGTGGTACATTGGCACCTGGCAGGTGGTACGCAACCATCCTAGAAAAGTGGTAGCAAGGGAGGGGAATGAGCTGAACTGGTGGCAGCACCGCACAAGCCTGAGCAAGAAATGACTGGAGCTGCAGGGCTCAGTGGAAGTGCCAGGATCAGTGCCAGGCTGAGCCCTGAAGCACCAATCAGCTGGAAAGCAGCACTGATCTTGGTGCTTCCGCTGAGCCCAGAAGAAGCGCTGATCAGCTGGAATGTTGCAGCATCACCAGGGTCTTGTGATTTACATTCAGATGCCTGGCAACTGATTCATATTTATGACGGTCACAGTGTCCCAGGGTAATGTGAAGTGACCAAAACTTGCTGCAACCACCCAGCAGACGGGGAAAATAAAAACCAAACACCCCCCCACCCCACCCCCACTGCCAATCCTCAACAGAAATGCTCACAACAATGGAAACCTTTGGAGGGAGTTTTTGACACCTTGCTAGGTGACTGGTGGTACTCGGATATTGCCATATCCTAAAAGTGGTAAAATGGGTGAAAAGGTTGAAAAGCCCTATACCATTCCAGACAAATGCCTGTCTAAAACCTCCAGTGATGGAGCATTCACAACTTCTGAAGGCAAAGCCATTTCACTGATGATTATTCTCACTGTCAGGAAATTCCTCCTTAATTCTAGGTCGGTTCCCTCCCTCCCTCCCTCCCTCCCTCCCTCCCTCCCTTCCTTCCTTCCTTCCTTCCTTCCTTCCTTCCTTCCTTCCTTCCTTCCTTCCTCTGTGACAGCCCCTCAAGTACTAGAAGATAGCTATCTCAGCACCCCTGGTCCTTCTCTTCATTAGACTAGGCATAATGAGTTCCCTCAATCATTCATTGTACAGTTTAACCACCAGCCCCCTAATCATCTTTATTACTCTTCTCTGCACTTTTTCTAGAGTTGTAACATCTTTTTTCCAGCTTGGTGACCAGAACTGGACTCAGTATTCCAAGTGTGGTCTTATTAGTGCACTATAAAGCAATGCTGTCCCTTCTCATGATCCTGACACTATCCCTCTGTTGATGCAGCCTAAGATGGTGCTGGCTTTCTGGTTTTTGGTTTCTGTTTGGCTTTTGCTCGATATTGTAAAAACATTGAAGAAGGGACTTCAAGACTTACGTGTAGAACTGATGCCCCTCAGACCATCTCCTACAGCATTCTCGTAAATAGGGAAGACTGAAACCAGATATTCTGTCTGCGGTGTCAAATTGAGGAGCTCTACACTCGAGGTGGCTCCATCCAGAATAACCTGAAAATATACAAGAATATACCAAATATACAACCACTCCGAGTAAAAACCCAGTCCTCAGATCTCCTTCTAGTGGTGGTGGTCCAAAACTTTATTATTTAACTTAAATAGCTTTGATTCTGAAGATGATGCCCGAGAAGAACATGGATAGCCAAGAAAGTAAACAAAATGGATCCCAGAACAAGTCAACCGAGTTCTCACTCAAGGTGCAAATAACCAGGCTCAGACAATTATGCTTTGGACACATTGCTTATGGCTCCTTTGAGAAGCCCGTAAGGGTGTGAACAATTGAATGGAAGAAAAGAAGAGGATGAATAGAAGACAATATTTGTAACTCAGGGTTGAACTGTGGAGTCCTTAATGCTCTCTGAGCTGGGTGACTTTCTTACAGATGTTTCATTATCAAACTAGATAACATCATCAGTACTAGACAGGAGGGAGGAAGGAGGAGGAGAAAGAAAGAGGAGGAGGGAAAAAGAAAGAGGAGGAAGAGGAAGAAGAAGAAGAAGAGGAAGAGGAAGAGGAAGAAGAAGAAGGAGGAGGAGGAGGAGGAGGAGGAGGAGGAGGAGGAGGAGGAGGAGGAGGAGGAGGAGGAGGAGGAGGAGGAGGAGAAGAAGAAGAACTGTGACGTCCTTGGTGCCCTTTGAGCTTGGTGGTTTTCTTGCAGACATTTCTTTACCAAACTAGGTAACATCATCAGTGCCAGCATGAAATGTTGCAAGAAAAACACAAGCTCAGAGAGCATCAAAGGACCCCATAAGAAGAGGATTACCAGCAACAAGAGGGATGAAAATACAGAAGTGTTGAAAAAATTTGGCTGGGACAGATAATTCTGGAGGAAGTTGATCTAGGTCACCTATGATTGATCACTCAGTATCCATTTGGATGGGTCAGCTGAAGATGTCAACCATAAGACAACCTACCTCTTTGGGAATGCCACCTCGAGAAGGATAATAGACCACTCTGTATCTTTGGGGTATTATGACTGGTGAGTTCCAGATGAGATGCATACTTCTGGAAGTGACATCTTTTAATAGGAGATTAGTTGGACTCAAGTGGATCCCGGAATTCGCTGGCATGGTTTTCAAAGGGTCCCCTGCAACATTCAAGCAATGGGCACGATTTTATTTAGGGTTGGGGAAAACTGGATTCCTTCACTTATGTGTTCGCTTTCCTCAACTTATCTACTGCCCCAAATTCACCTATACTCTATGGGTGTACTCTATGGTTGCAGGAACTCGGTATGTCTAGTCCAGGGGTAGGCAACCTTGGCTCTTTTATGACTGGTGGACTTCAACTCCCAGAATTCCTGAGCCAGCCATGCTGAGGGGAAAGGGAGAGGTTTCCAAGCTGAGCCCTGCTGGCTCAGGAATTCTGGGAGCTGAAGTCCACGAGTCATAAAAGAGCCAAGGTTGCCTACCCCTGGTCTAATGAAGAGAAGGACCAGGATATGACACGATAGCGGTCTTCCAATATCTAAGGCAGTGGTTCTCAACCTGTGGGTCGGGACCCCATTTGGGGTCAAACGACCATTTCACGGGGGTCGCCAAACAATGCAGTCCGCCATTTTTTTCCCCTTTTCCTTAGCTGTGCTACTCCCTTTTATTCTATTGGCTTTGGAAAGCCAATAGAATAGACTCTCTTGAATAGAGTCTAAGTCTATTGGCTTTCAAAAGCCAATAGGAATTGTCCAGGCTGTCTCTGCCCTGCTGAGCCCGCCAAAAGCCCCAGTCTGCAAACGGTGCTGCAAGTTGTCTGCAGCGAAGGCGAGCTGTCTGGAAGCTTCCACCCCTCCCTGCTGAGCAACTACTAAAAATGTAAGTAAAAGCAGGCCAGGGGTGGGAGGTGGGAGGCCAGCGGGCACAGAGAGGGTTGCTGGCACGGGTGGGGCCTGGCGGGTGCCTTACCTCCCTTGGGCTGGGCCAGCTGGTGGCCCAGCCGGTGGTCGCCCTACGCCATCGCTGCCCCTTGCCAGTTACACCTTAGCCAGCACAGGGGGCGGCACCATGCATGTGCGGCACTCCCGGGCAGGGAAAATCCTTGACTTACGAGCGGTTGGGTAGTTCTCGACTTACGACCGGTTGAGTAGTCCTCGACTTATGACCGGTTGGGGGTCGCGGCATTAAAAAGATTGAGAACCACTGATCTAAGGGCCTGCCACAAGGAGGGGGGGGGTCAACCTACTCTGCAAAGCACCTGAAGACAGGACAAGAAGCAATGGATGGAAATTAATCAACCTAGAGCTAAGAAGAAATTTCCTGACAGAACAATTAATCAGTGGAACAGCTTGCCTCCAGGTTGTGGGTGCTCCAACACTGGAAGTTTTTAAGAAGAGATTGGACAGCCATTTGTCTGAAATGATATAGGGTTTCCTGCCTGAGCAGGGGGTTGGACTAGATGACCTCCAAGGTCCTTTCCAACTCTGTCTATTCTATTCTGTTCTGTTCTGTTCTGTTCTATTCTAGTCTAGTCTAGTCTGTTCTGTATCTCTATTCTGTTCTATTCTATTCTATTCTATTCTATTCTATTCTATAGCAATGGATGGAAACTAATCAAGGAGAGAGACAACCTGGAACCAAGGAGAAATTTCTTGAACAGTTGGAACAATTAATCAGTGGAATAATTTGCCTCCAGAAGTTGTGGGTGCTCCAGCACTGGAGGTTTTCAAGAAGAGACTAGACAGCCGTGTGTCTGAAATGGTCTACGGTCTCCTGCTTGAGCAGGGGTTGGACTAGAAGACCTTCAAGGCCCCTTTCAACTCTGTTATTCTGTTAAGTCAAAGTGAATCAAAAAATCATCTTGCCCTGAATATGAAATATATAAGTCTGAAGCTGTTTTCTTGTCTTCTAAACTGTCTTTTTCCCATCTACAGTGGATTCCTTGGGCCATTTTGGAGAACGTTTAAACTATTTCAAGCTTGACAGAGTTCCCCAAATGGGTTGAAGTGAACTCATAAAAAAGATTTGACACTTAGCACAAGGCATTTTTAATTTGAAGTGGTTTAAAATGTTCTGGATATGCCTAAGGCAGTGTTTCTCAACCTTGACAATTTTAAGGCATGTGGACTTCAACTCCCAGAATTCCACAGCCAGCATTGCTGGCTGTGGAATTCTGGGAGTTGAAGTCCACATGCCTTAAAATTGTCAAGGTTGAGAAACACTGGCCCTAAGGTAAAGCTGATTAGATGAGTTGACAAATTACGCTGTTCAAACCTAAGGTCTTAGTCAGAGATTAAAACAACGGGAAGAAAAATATACATTTAAAAAAAATCAAAGCAGTAAAGCAAGGTAGCTGCATCTGTTTATCGTCATGGCTATGAATAATACCTATTCACAGCTTGAAGTGAGGCTAAAATATTGGTTAAGAATGGCATCGTGTTTTTCCCCCAGTGAAAAACGACTTCATGTAAATGATAACTTTCTTTATTTCTCTCTTTACATTAGAATTTGATTTCACATCTCCTGCATCAAGAATTGTTCGTAGGCTGCAAAAATGCAAAACGGTTCCCATTTTGGCGCCAGAAATGAAGTTTTTCCGAGAAAAGCGAATCTCATTATTGAAAAATGATCAGGCTATGAAAAGCCACTTTTATTCCTAAACGCATCAATATTAAAAAATATGTGGATTGTACTTCTGCATAAGAGGCCCATAGGGCATTCTTGGGAGGGGGAGGGGTTGTAAATGCATGGCTAAGCCCCACCCCTTTTTATATGCAGCATCATAGCCCCACCCGCCATCTTGACTTTTTTGACCTGGTGCCTCTGGGACCAGCTGAGTGAGTCTACAGGGGGTGAACTCCAAACTCAGGCAGGTAAGGATGTTAAAGAAATGGTGTCAGCCTCACCTATATTCAAGGAAGTCCTTGGTGTCCTCTGAGCTTTTCTTGCAGACATTTCATTACCCAAACTAGGTAACAACATCTAGTCATCTAGCACTGATGAGGTTACCTAGCTGGGTAATGAAACGTCTGCAAGCAACTTACTAAGCTCAGGGAGCAACAAGGACCCCACAAGATAGAAGAAGATAGAAAAATGTGGGGTAGACAGCATCACCACCAGATGGATCTGTAGCTGGCTGACCGGCCGTACTCAGCGTGTGGTCCTCAATAGTACCGCATCTACATGGAGGGAAGTGTGTAGTGGGGTGACCCAGGGCTTTGTTCTGGACCCAATGCTCTTCAACATCTTCATCAATGATCTGGACGAGGGGATAGATGGGGAACTCATCAAATTTGCAGATGACACCAAGCTGGCAGGAATAGCCAACTCTCCAGAAGACAGGCTTAGGATACAGCAGGATCTGGACAGACTTGAACACTGGGTGCTATCTAACAAAATGAAATTCAATGGAATTTCAATGAAATTGAAATTCTACATTGAATTTCAATGAAATTCAATTCTATATTTAGGCAAGAAAAAACCAAATGCACAGGTATAGTATAGGGGGTACCTTGCTCAATAGTAGTAACTGTGAGAGGGACCTCAGAGTCCTAGTGGACAATCACTTAAATATGAGCCAGCCGTGTGCTGCAGCTGCCAAAAAGGCCAACACAGTGCTAGGCTGCATTAACAGAGGGATAGAATCAAGATCACTGAAGTATTAATACCACTTTACAATGCCTTGGTAAGGCCACACTTGGAATACTGCATCCAGTTTTGGTCACTACGATGTAAAAAAGATGTTGAGACTCTAGAAAGAGTGCAGAGAAGAGCAACAAAGATGATTAGGGGACTGGAGGCTAAAACATATAAGGGACGGTTGCTGGAATTGGGTATGTCTCATTTAAAGAAGAGAAGGACGAGGGGGGACATGATAGCAGTGTTCCAATATCTCAGGGGCTGCTCCAAAGAAGAGGAAGTCAAGCTATTTTCCAAAGTGCCTGAAGGCAGGACAAGAAGCAATGGGTGGAAACTAACTAAAGAGAGAAGCAACCTAGAACTAAGGAGAAACTTCCTGACAGTTAGAACTATTAACCAGTGGAACAACCTGCCTCCAGAAGCGGTGAATGCTCCAATGCTGGAAGTTTTTAAGAAGAAACTGGACAGCCATTTGTCCGAAATGGTATAGGGTTTCCTGCCTGAGCAGGGGGTTGGACTAGATGATCTCTAAGGTCCCTTCCAACTTTATCATTATTATTATTATTATTATTCAACCCTGAACTCCAAATATTCTCCTTTATTGGTATCACCTATGTTCTTCTGGTTCTTCTCCTTGATCCAAGCACATAAGATCCAAGTGAGCCGGCTGACCAGAGAACGGAGCAGAGGAAAGTCCACCACATTGTAGACGGTCATCTCAAGGGGTTCGGACGCCACTTGACGCAGCTCTGCTTCATCGGCATTTTTCACCCCTAGAACAAAATCCAAAAAAAGGAACGTGACAATCTGGAGGTATCATGGATGGAAAATGTGATGCCTGCAGGAACCCATCTGGTAGGATGTCTATGGAGATTCTCAATCATCCAGGTCGTGGTTGTCCCAAAGTTGCTTTTCCAAAAGTTTTTTTTCCTTGAAAACATTTCACTTCCCATCCAAGGAGCTTCTTCAAGTTCTTCAGAAACCAGGTTTCCTTGGGAACCCCCCCCCCAAGAAAACCTAGTTGCCTTTTGAAAAAGCACCTTTGGGACATCTAGAAGGGCTGTTTTGATGGGGTGCAGCGGCTGAGAGAGAAGACAATGGATTTAAAAGCTCTGGGAATAAACTCTGATTCTGGCCACCAGCAGCACCTGCTGTCATAAAGGCAAGATGGCGGTTGCAGCGGCCATCTTGCCTTTGGGGCCTACCTCCTTCCCACTTTGGGGTCTACCTCCTTCCCACTGTTGGCCACTTTTCTGTGGAGGGCTTGGCAAGAATAATATCCACCAGTAATACCCCAAATGATTACTGTAAGGCAGGGGTCTTCAAACATGACCCTTTTATGACTTGTGGACTTCAACTCCCAGAATTCCTCAGCCAGGCACGAATTCTGGGAGTTGAAGTCCACAAGTCATAAAAGGACCATGTTTGAAGACCCCCGCTGTAAGGACTATCCTGATCTGGGGCCCCAATCAATCGTCCGTCGGAACCATCCAACCATGACTAGCCCTGATGATGTTAGCTAGTTTGCGTAACGCAACGTCAGCCAGAAAACAAGCAAGCTCAGAGGGCACCAAGGACCCTTCAAATCATCTCACCAGCCATGCTTTTAGGAGAATGCCTCTCCATTTGATACCCATTTTCTCTCAGTTTGGGTTGTGGTTTTGTTTTTTGCAAAAAAATATTCTTGTCCATTGTGTTCAGTTATTATTCCACTTTATTCAATTTCTTCTCATCCTTCTCTTTTCTGCTCCTCTTCTCCTTCTTCTCCATCTCCCTTCCTTCTCCCAGTCCTTCCTTTTCTCCTCCTCCTCCTCCTCCTCCCTGTCATCTTTTCCCTTCCTTTTCCTTCTCTTTCTCCCCTTCTCTTCCTCCTGGTTTTTCCTCTTGTCCATTTCCTCTTCCTCCTCCTCCTCGCCTCCATTTCCTTTCCCTCTTCTTCTCCCCTTCAGCTCCTCCTTTTTCTTCCTCCTCCTCCTTCTCCTCTTCCTCCTCCCCCTCCACCTGTTCCTCCTCGTCTTCCTCCTCTTCCTCGTCTCCATTTCCTTTCCTCTCCTTCTCCTTCAGCTCCTCCTTCTTCCTCCTCCTCCTCTTCCTCCTCCTCCTCTTCCTCCTCCCCTTCCACCTGCTCCTCCTTGTCTTCCTCCTCCTCCTCCTTGACTCCATTTCCTTTCCCTCATTCTCCTTCAGCTCCTTCTTCCTCCTCTTCTTCCTCCTCTTCTTCCTCCTCCTCCTCTTCCTCCTCCCCTTCCACCTGCTCCTCCTCGTCTTCCTCCTCTTCCTCGTCTCCATTTCCTTTCCTCTCCTTCTCCTTCAGCTCCTCCTTCTTCCTCCTCCTCTTCCTCCTCCTCCTCTTCCTCCTCCCCTTCCACCTGCTCCTCCTTGTCTTCCTCCTCCTCCTCCTTGACTCCATTTCCTTTCCCTCCTTCTCCTTCAGCTCCTTCTTCCTCCTCCTCCTCTTCTTCCTCCTCTTCTTCCTCCTCCTCTTCCTCCTCCCCTTCCACCTGCTCCTCCTTGTCTTCCTCCTCCTTGTCTCCATTTCCTTTCCTCTCCTTCTCCTTCAGCTCCTCCTTCTTCCTCCTCCTCCTCTTCCTCCTCCTCCTCTTCTTCCTCCTCCTCTTCATCTCCATTTCCTTTCCCTCTCCTTCTCCTTGAGCTCCTCCTCTTTCTTCCTCTTCCTCCTCTTCTCCTTCTTCTCCTCCTCCTCCTCCTCTTCTTCTTCTTCTTCTTTTTCTTCTTCTTCTTCTCCTTTGTCTTCACTTGTCCCTTCTCCTTCCTTCTTCCTCTCCTCCTCTTCCCTATTTCCATCTTTCTTCCTTCTCCTCCTCCTCCTTCCCCTCTCCATCCTCCATGACCTCCTCTTCCTCCTTCTCTTCTCTTCCTCCTTGTCCTTCTACGTCTCCATCTCTTTCTCCTCTCTCCTCCTTCTCCTCCTCTTCCTCCTCTTCTCTTTCTCCTTCCCTCTTCTCTTTCCTCTTTGTCTTCTCCTCATCCCTTCTCCCCCCCTCCCTTCTCCTCTCCGTCTCCTCCTCCTTTACAACTCTTTTCCCTGGAGATATTTTGTGCTACAGAATTCTCCCTCTTGAATGTGGGTGACTTCTCCACAAGCCACACATTTAAGCACAATCTACGAAAGCCCAATTCCTGCCTTCTCGTGGCATGCTGTGTCCTGAACTCACCAACTCTGTTGTGGCACAAGGGGAAAGCCTGAGTCAAACTCCCTGGCACGAAGGGTTCCCATACCCATAAACAACCCCACTCCGTTTCAGTTCAGCCCAGCAGAATGTGTAAATCTAACACAAGGACCGACTTCATTTAGTAGATTTGATGCCTGTGAAGCCCCTCAATATTTATACCCAACCAGATGTCTTTCAAACCCAAGGGACTACAGTTCACAGCAGTCCAGTCAGCATTCATCATGGCCAATGCAGCCAGGGATAATGGAATCTGTAGTCCAAACTATTTCTGGGAAAAGGCTGGGATATAATAACGGCTTGGCAGGCCAAATATTTCAGCTTGAGTAGAGAGGCAGCACCATCTGGTGGTCAGATCTTGGTATTGACATGAGACAGAATTCTGAAGGTTTGGACCAGTGGTTCTTAACCTGGGCGATATGGCCCCCCAGGGGGTGATTTCGTTTTTCAGGGGGGCGATGGAATGAAAAGAGGTGACGCGGGGGCGAAGGAATGAAAAGGGGGGGGATATGGGGGCGATGGAGCGAGAGGTTTTGGGGACACTTTTGAGACTTTTTTCATACAGTGAATCGCTGTATATCTGTCGTACAAAAACATCAGATCGCTCAATTAGTGGATTGAATTGTGTTTTCAAATGTTCCTCCAGCTAGCTTCAGTACAGAACGCCGTACATATGTGAATACGCATCGCTTATCTTCATGCGCGTTACGCAGCAGCCTCTACTCTTTTTATATTTCTTTTTGCGTCTTAAATTTTACTTGTAATTCAATTATTAAATGTTACTGTTTTTCTTTTCGGGCATTTCACTTTCTTGCCATTGAATTTTGTTTTCAGTGGTCATTACATTTAAGTGTCTTGAATAAATAAATACATGTATCACGAAGTTTGAGAATAAAGTGATGGGTGGCACCAACATTTTTCACACAGTTGAGATATGGGGAAAAGACTGGAAATAAATTATTTGCATCGATATGTCCTGATGACAATTTTAAAGAAAACAAAACAAGTGTTTGCATAAATTGAAGAATTATTTCCTATGTTGTGATTGAGAGGTTATGTTGGGGGAGGGGGGCAATGACAACTTTCTCATTGGCTCAAGGGGGCGATTCGTTCAAAAAGGCTAAGAACCACTGGTTTGGAAGACGTGTGGACGTCAACTCCCAGAGTTCCCCAGGTTGACTCTGGGTCTGGGGGACTCACCAACAGCAAATATCTTGATTCCCATATTCTTCAAGATCTGGGCGGGTGGGCTGGCATCATCCTGAGATTTGCCATCGGTCAAAAGGATGAGCAGTTTAGACGCTTCAGGCCTAGCGCCAACTTCTTCCTTCAGGTTCTGCTCCAGGACGTGAGTCAGCGCTGAACCTTGGATGGAGAAAGAAGGGAAGGGGAAAAATATTATACTTAGAAAGTGTCAGAAGTCAAGTCTTCATCCTGGTTCATCCAAGCCGGGGATAAATAAGCAACATGGCCACTGCTTTAACACTGGACGCCTCCCAGAAGGCAAACTGCTTGTCGTCTCTCTTTAAGTTTGTTTTAAATGGCAGCGCATGCTTCGCGCGCCCAGTTCAGACAGGCTGCTGTCTCCAGGCACTGCCACGTCCACTATCCAGACTTTTTTGTCTTTCTTATTGACAATTGTTAAGTCCGGGGTGTTATGTTGCAGGTGCCAGGGGGTTGGACTAGATGACCTCCAAGGTCCTTCCAACTTTATTATTATTGTTGTTGTTGTTGTTTTGTTGTTACTACTACTACTACTACTACCACTACTATTATTATTATTATTATTATTATATTAACAATAATAAATCAAATCGTGTTTTGGACAGTTTATCAAGACCTCCCTCTTTGGAGAAAGCTCTAATGCGGGTAAATGTGAAAGAAAAGAGAAAAAATAAAATGACAGCAGCCAGCTGGAAGGTTACACCGAGGTGAGCGCAGCAGTTAGGGTGCAGTACTGCAGGCCACTTTAGCTGACTGTGTTCAGCAGGTCAGCGGTTCAAATCTCACCGGCTCAAGGTTGACTCAGCCTTCCATCCTTTCGGGGTAGGTAAAATGAGGACCCAGATTGTTGGGGGCAATGTAAATATATATATACATTGCTTACTGGTGTACACCGCTTAGAGAGTGCTTGCACTTAAAGCGGTATATAAGTCTCATAAATAAATAAATAAATAAAAGTCCTGAAAGTGCAGATTGGAGACAGATTGTCATGGGGAAAAAATATATATGTTTGCTAAGAATTGACAATGACTTGATGGCACCTAATCAATCAATCATTCAATCAATCAATCAGTGACAAAGGACTGTTTCATGTTTGCAATAGTGGGTTGTTCAAGATCCCTCCCTAGAAATATATTTGCTCCGCAGTTCACACCGTTTTTAATGCTACCCTCACAGCTCAAATTCTGCCAAAGTTCTCAACATGATATACCGTAACTAAGGATTTTGTGTGTGTGTGTGTGTATGTGTTAGGATGTAGTCTATGGTACGTTGGGATACAGATGATAGCCAAATGCCCACAGTTGGTAGAGATGCTTCTTATACCAGCCACAGTACATATTTCACTCTTGCTTTTTCCTGCTTGCCTTGTGGTTAAGCCAGGCGTCTTCAAACTTGGCCCTTTTATGACTTGTGGACTTCAACTCCCAGAGTTCCTCAGTGTTTATGGGAAGACAGAAAAGTGGCCAACAGCAGTGTTTATGGGAAGACGGTAGGTCGGAAAGGCAAGATGGCTATCTTGCCTTTCCGACCTACCGTCTTCCCATAAACACTGCTGTTGGCCACTTTTCTGTGGAGGCCTTGGCAAGAATAATATCCAACAGTAATACCCCAAATGATTACTGTAAGGCAGGGGTCTTCAAACTTGGCCCTTTTATGACTTGTGGACTTCAACTCCCAGAATTCCTCAGCCAGGCATGGTCGTGGTTGTCCCAAAGGTGCTTTTCCAAAAGGCAACTGGATTTCCTTGCTTTTTTTTACTTGAAAACATTTCACTTCCCATCCAAGAAGCTTCTTCAAGTTCTTCAGAAACCAGGTTTTCTTGGGAACCCCTCCCCCCCACAAGAAAAGCCAGTTGCCTTTTGAAAAAGCACCTTTGGGACATCTAGAAGGGCCGTTTTGATGGGGTGCAGCAGCTGAGAGAGAAGACAATGGATTTAAAAGCTCTGGGAATAAACTCTGATTCTGGCCACCAGCAGCATCTGCTGTCATAAAGGCAAGATGGCAGTTGCAGCGGCCATCTTGCCTTTGGGGCCTACCTGCTTCCCACTTTGGGGTCTACCTCCTTCCCACTGTTGGCCACTTTTCTGTGGAGGGCTTGGCAAGAATAGTATCCACCAGTAATACCCCAAATGATTACTGTAAGGCAGGGGACTTCAAACTTGTGCCTGGCTGAGGAATTCTGGGAGTTGAAGTCCACAAGTCATAAAAGGGCCAAGTTTGAAGACACACACACACACACACACACACACCCCGTGGGTTAAGCAGTTATTTTGCCTTATGGTGCTGCCCTGGAGCGAAATAACGGTTGGGCGTTGACATAACTAGTTCCCAGTTATTGACATAACTCATTCCTAGTTATGTCAACATCCAATCGTTCCTAGTCCTCCACCTTCGCCACCACCACCTCATGGGGAATATCCATCTACTGCTTCCAGAAAGTTCAGGTAATTCATTTACCTGTAAAAGTGTTCCCTCCCTTGTAGCGCAAATTCCGAATGGCTTCGGACACCTGATCCCAGGTGGAATAAGTATTCAGATCCCACTCTGTCCGTGGGTCACTGCTGTACTGGGACAAGCCTGGAAGAAATGTTAAGGAGAAGGAGTCAGAAAGGAAGCTCGTGTTTTCCATTTATTTATTTATTTTGTTCTACTTGTTTTTTCTTTTTTCATTTCGCTGCAGGTTAGGCCCTTTCCTTGTCTTTCACTTTTTCTTTTAAATAATAATAATAATAATAATAATAATCTGCTTTCCCAGCTATTTTTTTCATGTATTGGCCATGTAGTGCTTTGTCTTCCCATGCCTCTATTCTGTTCTTCATTTGGTCTTTCCTGTAGGCCAGTTTGGTCTCTCCAGTAGTTAGTAAGCCTTCCTGATATACTAATTTCAGTGCATCTTCATCATTGTTCTTCAGATATTCTTCCAAAGCCATTTTTTCTTCTTCAACCATCTGATGTACTTGTAGCATTCCACGCCCACCTATTTGCCTTGGTAGATAAAGTCTATCAATGTCACTGCGTGGATGAAGGGCATGATTCATTGTCATTATTTTTCTGGTCTGCCTATCCATTGCTTTTAGTTCTGCTTGAGTCCAGTCCACTATTCCAGCTGTGTACCTAATGACTGGGATTGCCCAGGTGTTGATTGCCTTTATGGTATTTCCTCCATTGAGTTTGGATTTTAAGATCTTCTTCACTCTCTTGATGTATTCACCTCTAATCTTTTTCTTGACTTCAGTGTGCTTGATGTTGTCAGCTTGAAGGATACCCAAGTATTTGTAGTACTCTTCCTCATCCAGACTCTTAATGTTATTTTCGTGGGGCATCTTGATTCCTTCAGTTTTCACTATTTTTCCTTGTTTGATAGTAAGTGTGGCACATTTGTCCAAGCCAAACTCCATTACAATATCTTGGCTATATATACGGACAGTGTTGAGCAGCGATTCTATTTCAGATGATGTTTTTCCATACAGCTTCAGATCATCCATGTAAAGGAGGTGGGATAGTCTGGCAGATGTTTTTGATGTTTGATAGCCATGTCCTGAGTTATTCAGTATTGTTGACAGAGGAAACAGTGCAATAACAAATAGTAATGGTGATAATGAATCTCCTTGAAATATTCCTCTCTTGATATTAACCTCTCCCAGCTTCTCACCATTGATCTGCAACTGTGTCTTCCATTGTGCCATCGATCTTTGCACAAATTTTCTGATGTTTCTACTGACTCCTGTTATTTCTAGGCACTTTATTATCCAATCATGTGGCAGAGAGTCAAATGCCTTTTTGTAGTCAATCCATGCCACATTCAGGTTGGTCTTCCTTCTCTTGCAGTTTTCCAAGATCATTTTGTCTATTAGGAGTTGATCTTTTGTTCCTCTGCTATTGGGGCGGTTTCCTTTCTGCTCAGGTGGAAAGAGATTGTTTTCAACTAGATGCTGTTGTACTGCATCAGCTACCACACCAGTTAGTAATTTGAAAGTTGTTGGTAAGCAGGTAATTGGCCTGTAGTTACCTGGTGTTGCCCCTTTTGCTGGATTTTTCATTATTAGGTAGGTTTTCCCAGTTGTTAGCCACTTTTCAATTTCTCCTCCTTGTAGTATATTGTTGAACTGTTTGGCAATGAGTGGGTGTATAACAGTTAGATGTTTCAACCAAAACCCATGCAGTTCATCTTCACCTGGTGCTGACCAATTTTTGATTTTCTTTGCTCTTTTTTCTACCATTTTTGTTGTTATTACTAGTTCTTTCATTTCAACTTCTGTTTTATTTGCATCCACCTCTTTTAACCAAGCCGCATCCTTGTTGTATTTCTTTGGGTTATCCCATATCTGCTTCCAGAACTGCACTGTTTCTTCCTTGTCAGGTACTGACTGATTCCTTGCAGTTTCTCCATTGATGGATTGGTAGAAACGTTTCTGATTGGATTGAAATTGGAGGTTCTGCCTATAGTTTGCAATTCGAGCTTCATATCTACTGATTTTCCTGGCTATAGCTGTTATTTGTTGCTTTATTATTTCCAGTGCTTCCTTGATCTTCCTTGTTTCTAAGTGGTATTTCTTGATTAGGTATTCTTTGGTCTTCTTGTTCTTCAGCTTCTTTTCTTTCATCTGTTCTAGCTTGCTTGCATGTGATCTTAACTTGCTGATCTTATTTTCTAGTCTAACCTTCCATTTTTGTGGTGCACTGTTTGTTTGTTTTTCTTCTTTGTTGATTTTGCATCCCAGGTATTCTGTTATAACTGCAGCTGTGCTGTACATTAGTTGGTTTGTTTCTTGCAGTGAATTGGTGCTTATACTTGCTATTGCAGTATTTGCATCTTTTAATGCTTGTGCTAGCTGTTTCTTTGAAACAAGCTTCAATGCAGAATAGAAGAGAAAGAACTGGAGAAGATAACAAAATACCAAGACCTACAAATAGAAATAGAAAGACTGTGGCAAAAGCAAGCAAGGGTAGTACCAATAGTAATAGGCTCCTTGGGTGCAATCCCAAAACAACTGGAGCACCAGTTGAACACCATTGGCATTGACAAATTCGCTATTAGTCAATTGCAAAAGGCAGCCTTATTAGGAACTGCTTCCATCCTGCGACGATATCTGTAACACCATCAAACATCCACATCTGCCTATCCCAGGTCCTGGGTAAGGACTCGATAGGTAGACAAAATGCCAAATCCAGTCTGAACATCTGGCTGACTGTGCGATGATCCATAATAATAATAATAATAATAAAGTTGGAAGGGACCTTGGAGGTCATCTAGTCCAACCTCCTGCTCAGGCAGGAAACCCTACACCATTTTGGACAAATGGCTGTCCAGTCTCTTAAAAACTTCCAGTGTTGGAGCATTCAAAGCTTCTGGAGGCAGGTTGTTCCACTGGTTAATTGTTCTAACTTTCAGGAAGTTTCTCCTTAGTTCTAGGTTGCTTCTCTCCTTGATTAGTTTCCATCCGTTGCTTCTTGTCCTGCCTTCGGGTGCTTTGGAGAAGAGCTTGACTCCTTCTTCTTTGGGGCAGCCCCTCAGATACTGAAAGACTGCTATCATGTCCCCCCTCGTCGTTCTCTTCATTAAACTAGACATACCCAATTCCAGCAACCGTTCCTTATATGTTTTAGCCTCCAGTCCCCTAATCATCTTTGTTGGTCTTCTCTGTACTCTTTCTAGAGTCTCAACATCTTTTTTACGTCGTGGTGACCAAAACTGGATGCAGTATTCCAAGTGTGGCCTTACTAAGGCCTTGTAAAGTGGTATTAATACTTCACGTGATCTTGATTCTATCCCTCTGTTAATGCAGCCCAGCACTGTGCTGGCTTTTTTAGCAGCTGCAGCACACAGTTGGCTCATATTTAAATGATTGTCCACTAGGACTCCAAGGTCCCTCTCACAGTTACTACTATTGAGCAAGGTAACCCCTATATTATATTAGAGATATTGGAATACTGCTATCATGTCCCCCCTCATCCTTCTCTTTGTTAAACTAAATATACCCAATTCCAGCAACTGTTCCTCATATGCTTTGGCCTCCAGTCCCCTAATCATCTTTGTTGCTCTTCTCTGTCCTCTGTGTAATTTGTATGAACATTTGCTATGTTTGTTACAAAAATAAATCAATAAAATTATTTTCCCCCTTTTTTTTCCTGCACTTTTTTCAGTTTAGTTTATATCAGTTTCTACTTTGTCAAGAAAATCAAGAAAATCATTTTTAAAATTCTGCTGTTTCGTTTTTTTCCCACGGCGTTTTTTTTACTTTTCTAGTTTAGTTTATTTGAGTTTTTTTGTTAATTAAAATTTCAATACAATTGTTTTTTTTTTCAAACAAAATTCTTTCTTCTACTTTTTTCTCTTTTTTCTCTCACTGTTTTCTTTCTGGTTTAGTTTGTATTACTTTTGCTATGTTTATTAAAATGTCAATAAAATAATTTATTTCTTTTCAGTGCACTTTTTGCCTTTTTCTTTTCCTTTTTTTCAACTGAGATTTTAGTATGGCTATTAAACATTTCAGTAAAATTATTTAAAAAAGAAGAAGAAGAAGCAATCTGGGTCATCCATGGAGGATGTAAAATAGCAACAAGAATTGTTCTTGAAGTCTTTGAACAGCTGCTTCTTCTCCTAAGTTTTTTCTATTGTCGCAACTTTTTCTTGAGATGCAGTTACCAATGAATTCATTGCTATCCTAACAGCGCAAAAAATGAGTTTAAGATTCCAAAGAATCTCTGCTGCTGCTTCCTTTGATTGGTAGAAAACATTACTTTTTCCAAAACATCATTCCTGGATTTGAAGCCTGTAAAAAGAAGCTGCTCACCTACTCTGATCTTATCCTCAGCAATATTGAAAGGCGCCAGCAAAGACACCAGGAATTCTCGAAGCAGTCCAAAATTGTTGCGTCCAATACTCCAAGATCCATCCACCAGCAGGATGATATCCGTCATAGCAGAGGTATCACACTGGAACTGGGAAACTATGAAAAGAAGCAGAGTCAGGGAGGAGGAGGGGGGGAAGAAAGGAGGAGGAGGAGGAAAAGGAGGGGAAAGGAAGAAAGGAGGAGGAAGAGAAGAAAAGAGTGGAGGAGGAGGGGAAAGGAGAAGAAGGAGAAGAAGAAGAAGAAGAAGAAGAAGAAGAAGAAGAAGAAGAAGAAGAAGAAGAAGAAGAAGAAGAAGAAGAAGAAGAAGAAGAAGAAGAAGAAGAAGAAGAAGAAGAAGAAGAAGAAGAAGAAGAAGAAGAAGAAGAAGAAGAAGAAGAAGAGGAAAAGGAAAGAGGAGGAGGAGGAGGAGGAGGAGGAAGAAGAAGAAGAAGAAGAGGAAGAAGGAGGAGGAGGAGGAGGAGGAGGAGGAGAAAGAGAAGAAGGAGGAGGAGGAGAAGGAGGAGAAAGAAGAAGAAGAAGAAGAAGAAGAAGAAGAAGAAGAAGAAGAAGAAGAAGAAGAAGAAGAAGAAGAAGAAGAAGAGGAGGAGGAGGAGGAGGAGGAGGAGGAGGAGGAGAAAGGAGGAAGAAGAAGAGGAAGAGGAAGAAGAAGAAGGGGAAGAGGAGGAGAGGAGAAGAGAAGAAGGAGGAAAAGGAGGAGGAGGAGGAGGAGAAGGAGGAGAAGGAGGAGGAGGAGGAGGAGAAGAAGAAGAAGAAGAAGAAGAAGAAGAAGAAGAAGAAGAAGAAGAAGAAGAAGAAGAAGAAGAAGAAGAAGAAGAAGAAGAAGAAGAAGAAGAAGAAGAAGAAGAAGAAGAGGAGATGAACGTGCATGTCTAGCTTAATTGTTTAAAAATATAGCTGAAATGTCTACAGCATTAAAAGGAGAGAACTTATTCTGAAATTATTCGTGAGGATTCAAACACCAGGTCCAAAATACAGGTAATCCTCAACTTAATGACCACAAATGATTTCCGTTGCTAAGAAAGGTAATGGAATGATGAAGGCGTACTCAATTTTGTGTCCTTTTTTGCCATGGTCGCTAAGCAAATCACTGCAATTGTTAAGTGAATCCAGATCCCCCCCCATTGACTTTGCTTGTCAAAAGCCAACTTGGGAGGTCACAAAAAAGGTGATCCCAGGACCTCAGGATGCTGCACTCACTGAAAATACATGCCGGTTGCCAAGGACTCAATTTTTGACCCCTTGACTGTCGGGATGCTGCCACAGTCATAAGTACGAGGACCAGTCATAAGTCACTTTTTTTCAATGCTGCCATAACTTTGCACAATCACTGCATGAATGGTTCAGTCAAGGACTGAAAAAAAAATGCTGACTTTGATAGGTGATCCATTTTTGTATTTCTGTTATCTTTTCTTCAGGAAAGAAAAAGCAGAGGGATGGGATAAAGTGTATGACTGGGGGGTGAAAACTGCCTCTTTATAATGTGGTTGGCATTATTTAAAAAAGGGCGGGGCTTTGATTGCCCAACTGCACCCACCATTTTGATTCCCCTTCTGTAAAAACCCTTTGTTGTTAGTTGCGAAGTCGTGTCCGACCCATTGCAACCCCATGGACAACATTCCTCCAGGCCTTCCTGTCCTCTACCATCTTCTGGAGTCCATCTAAGACAGGGGTAGTCAACCTTGGCTCTTTTATGATCGTGGACTTCAACTCCCAGAATTCCTGAGCCAGCTAAGCTAGACTACCCCTGATCTAAGCTCACGCCTGCTGCTACAGTGACTCCATCCAGCCACCTCATTCTCTGTCGTCCCCTTCTTCTCTTGCCCTCCATCTTTCCCAGGATTAGGCTCTTCTCCAGTGAGTCCTTCCTTCTCATTAGGTGGCCAAAGTACTTGAGTTTCCACTTCAGGATCTGGCCTTCTAAAAAGCAGTCTGGCTCTAACTAACTAGAAAATGAGGACCTCCAGAACATTTATTTTTTTTCTTTCTGAAGGGTGATTGACAACTATTTTAGACTTCTTTCAGATGAGCCTTGGAAGGACACAATTGCTGGAAAGCATGGGCTCATTAAAGCAGCTGCCTCTTTAACTGGATCCATTAAAAGCAGCCCTATCTGCTTCTCCAGGTTGTCTTTTGGGAACACGATCCTGCCCGTATGCCAGGATTACATCAGCGTTCCAATCTATTTCCACCCTGGTTTTTTTCCCCTTAGAAAGGGAACGACATCCCATCATGCAAAATTAACACGTATTGGCTGTCTCTTCAGGCTAAAATATCTCCCCGATCTCTCCAGGTCAGATCCCATCACAAAATATGCCTTTCAAATTTGTGCATCTCACTGTCTCTAATGTGGGGCATTCATCTTTTTTTTTTCAGTTGTCATATGTAATAAGGTTAAAATTGGTGCCTGGACCTAGGAATTAAATGCATTTACTGGAAGAGCTTTGTACAGATGTCACTGTGTCTCTTTTTTTAATATCTGAGCCCTCTACCACTAGAAATATATGATATAACACTGCAAATATGATTGTTTTATCTGCAGGATTAGCTTCCGTGCAACAGCCCTTCCCCCTCCACACACACACACACACACACACACAGAGGGGGGAGGAGAGAGAGAGAGAGAGAGAGAGAAACCCCAAAAGTTCATGATGGATCCCACTCATAGTTTTAAGTGCACAACAGATGGTTAAAAAGTGATTATCTCCCGAGTCAGAACAAGTTTAACATGTGCCAAATTCCAGATTTTCCACGTTCACTGCCAAGGTGCTTGGAGAAAACTCAGTCCACCAATGGTGTCTGAGTGTTGTCATTTGTGTTAAGAAAATTGTGTCTTTTGGCTAGGTAGTTTATTTCTGCACAAAAAAAATCAAGTGTCTATAGATATTCTTAGTCATCCAGGTCATAGTTGAAAAGAAAAGAGGAGGGGTGTGGCAGGCGGGACAGGGCTGTATAAAGAAGGGAATATTTTGGGTTGAAACTTTGGAGAGAACCAAGTTTTGATAGCTTCTCTCCCCGCTTATTGCAATAAATGAAACCAAAGGCCTTCACTGTGTCTTGGCTGGTTATTGGCCAGGCGAGCTTGCCTCAGGTCACGAAGGAAAGTAGCCAGGAGCACATAACAGCCTGACACAGTGATAGCGAACCTTTTAGAGACCGAGTGCCCAAACCGCAATGCAAAACCCACTTATTTATCACAAAGTGCCAGGGCTGCATCAGCATTGTGGTGCCCTTGGAGGAGGGGGCAGGGAGACGCCTCTGAGTGCCACCTCTAGCACGCAAAAACCAGGGGCACAAAAATGGGCCACCATGCTGCAAGGCACAAAAATGGCTGCCACCGCACCACAGGGGGGAGATACAAGGCACTGCACCATGCAAAAGCGGGGCAGGGCTAGTGAGTATTACGCAGGCACTAGCCCTGCCCATTTGCAGCGCATGCGGGCTCACGGCCTCATGCGTGCATGCACGCATGTAAAATGCTTCCCCCTCCCTTTTCTTCCAGTCCACCAATTGACAATGGTTGGTGACCTCTGCTCTACCACCTCTACTCAAGCTTGCTAGTCGGCTGCTTTGCTCCTTTGTGCTGGGTGGGGCTCCTGCTCTGGGCAACGGTGGCGGTCTGATGGACCTGCTGCTGGCAGCAGTGGAACGCATGCCAACAGAGAGGGCTCTGAGTGCTGCCTCTGGCACCGGTGTCATAGGTTCGCCACCACTGGCTTGACATATGATTAGCTGATAAGGCAATTAGGAGAACCAAAGCTTTTTTTTGATGATGACCAAGCAGCCAACAGAGGCTGTGAAACTTTGCAGAAAGAGTGGTGCTAACAGTGTCTCTGCGAAAGATATCTCACCTTTCCTGAAGCTGTCGCTGCTCGTTTTCCTTCGGGCCAGAAAATCCTCTTCAAACTCTATTACACTTGGCAAGGTTGACAGTGTCAATGTTGGCTCGGCGTTGAGCATATAATCATCTGGCTTCAAAAGAGGAGTGTTTTGCCTTTTCTTCCCTGGCTCAACTTTTCCTATATTTTAGATCATCAAGAGAAGGAACATTAATCTTGAATCTACGTGTTCATTCAAAGAGATTCAGCCTTAGAATCATGGAATCATTAGGATGGAACGGACATCAGAGGTCTTCTAGTCCACTACCTTCTCAAGGCAGGAGTATTTATTGTTAGAAATTCTTTTTTTTTTTTTTTGTAAAAAATTTTTATTTTCAATTTTGCAATACAATACAATCTTAAAAATACTTCAGATAAAAAATAAAACAAATTAATACACACCATTTTCAGTATTGCTCACCCATTTCCCCCCAAACCGCATCCACCCTCTAACCAACTTGCCTCTTTCCCTCTTCTTTCTCTTTCTCCCTCATCCCCTCTCCTCCACCTTCCTACTTACTTCTCACCTTCTTCTATCCTCTCACTCCGGATGCAGTCCGGGGGAAATGCCCAAGCAATTCCTCTCTCCAAATTGAAACCTCAATATTATATACAATAAAAACTATTTCTACTTATCTGAATTACTAAAATTTCAACCCATCCTTCCCCCACCCCCCTCCCCCCCTGACTTCCCAGAGCTAAGTACAGGGTTATACAAATATACTAAACATAATCTATTTAAGTTTACTAATTATACAAAAACCAAAATCATACTAACCCTTAACTCTCTTCAAACTTTAACATCATAAGTTTATAAACAAATTTATTACTCATAAAATAAATGAAACTTTGTAGTTCCATACTTCTTCTGAACATATTCTATCCATCTTCTCCATACATACTATTGTTAGAAATTCTGTTTATATATAGCACCACAGAGCAAACAAAGGGTACAGTCACCATGTGCTCTACTGCTCAACTGTTATAACTCTAACAGGAAACAGGAAACTCTACTTGATCACCAATCCTAATCCCAACCCCACTTTAAACCTTAATCCTTATCCTGATCCTATTCTATCCCCAACCCTATAAGACTCAATAAAAAAAAAAATTTTTTTTAAGGAATGGGGCTGAATAGGAAACGGTTCTTTATCTTCATGAGCTCAACCCTCTTTCCCATATGCCCCCTCCCGTGACTCCTGCTCGTACCTATCAAAGTTGAAGTTACATCCAGTGTGGGTGAAGTGGCTTCAACTGCGAGGATTCCTCCCTTCTCCGGCATACTGGTGGGGTGCTTCCTGTGGCTTCTGGCCTGGGACTGGTTTTTCAGTTCTTCGACTGTAACAGCCAAAATGAGATGAAAATGGAGACAGTCCAGAGATCAAGCAGATCAGGTGGATGTCCTGACTTACCCTGTCAGTGTTGGTGGGAGTGTTCTTGGCAGTTTATTGACAAACAAACAAACAATAAACAACAGCCTGATCAAGGAATCAGCAAGAACATCCCAACCAACACTGACAGAGCAAACCTCTAATTCAGTGGTTCTCAACCTGTGGGTCGGGACCCCATTTGGGGTCGAACGACCATTTCACGGGGGTCGCCAAACAACGCAGTCTGCCATTTTTTCCCCCTGTTCCTTAGCTGTGCTACTCCCTTTTATTCTATTGGCTTTTGAAAGCCAATAGAATAGACTCTCTTGAATAGAGTCTAATTCTATTGGCTTTCAAAAGCCAATAGGAATTGTCCAGGCTGTCTCTGCCCTGCTGAGCCTGCCAAAAGTCCCATTCTGCAAACGGTGCTGCACAGTTGAGAAGTCCTTGACTTACGACCGGTTGAGTAGTCCTCGACTTACGACCGGTTGGGGGTCGCGGCATTAAAAAGGTTGAGAACCACTGCTTTAGTTAGTATATGAACAGGGTTAATCCAATCCCACTCCCTTCCAGCACTGATGATGTTACCTAGTTGGGTAATGAAACATCTGCAAGAAAACAACTAAGCTCAGATCACATTAAGGTCCACACAACCCTCCTCATCCTCCTCCTCCTCCCTACAAACACTACTGCTTTCTAGCACTGATGATGTTACCTAGTTGGATAATGAAACATCTAGAAGAAAACAACTTCGTTCAGATCACATCAAGGTCTGCACAATCCTCCTCCTCCTTCTCCCCAACTCCCTTCTACCACTGATGATGTTACATAGTTGGGTAATGAAATGTCTGCAAGAAAACAACCAAGCTCAGATTGCACCAAGGACCCCATAGCAAGCCCTGAACACCTACAAAGCCAGCCAGGCCAACAGTAAACTACACGTACCAGAAGGAAGCAGAAACCGCACTTACTCACAAATTTCCTCTTGACAAAGAGGGCCTCCTGGGAGCCATTAAGGATGTAGATCTGCAGAGTGTATTCTTTGGTGGGACTCAGCCCACCCACAGTTGCTTTTGCCATCTTGGTTTTCAACATCACTTCCTGTTCAGGGTCACCTACAATAGGTGGAGGACAGGAACAAGAAAACAAGGTCACCAAGACCCTAGCACCATGGTGGCGAACCTATGGCATGGGTGCCACAGGTGGCATGCAGAGCCCGCTCTGTGGGCACGTGCGCCATCGCCCCAATCCTAGGCCTTCAGTTGGGTTTTATAAAACCTTTTTGCTTTAGGCCTCCACTGCCATGTGTAAAAAAAAAAAGGTTCAATCAATCAATAAATTTCAACTTCTCGCGGGAAAGAAAAAGATCTTGCAAAGTTGGAATTGATTGAACTTTTTAGTCCCACCCAGTCTGCTATTACCACCCCAGACACGCCCACCCAATGGGCCACGCCCATCCAATAGGCCATGCCCGCCTGGCACCCGACGATGCATAAGTGGGTTTTGGGTTGCAGTTTGGGCACTCGGTCTCTAAAGGTTCGCCATCACTGCCCTAGCAGTAGCTCAAACATCCATCAGGAATTTGCAAAACAGTACTTTACATGTCAGGGCCTCAGATCAAAGTCCTCGACTTACTAGCAGTTGCTTAACGACCACTTGGATTTACAATGGAGACAGAATGGGTACTTTACAGCCGGTAAAGCAAGCACACACATACACATATACACACACACACTCACACAAACACACATACACACAACCAGCCATTGTAAAAGATCACACTGCCCTCCTTCCCTCCTTTCATGTAAATTATTTCATGTGATCACGGAATGGGGCAACTGGCTGTCAAAGCAAACTGGTGGCCAAGTGCCAAAATGCAATCACACAGGGTTTGTGTGTGTGCCCATGTGTGTGTGTCTGTGTGCCACCATCGGAACCCCAGAATCAGGCTGTAAGTATGTTTTGGATGTCTATTATAACTTCAAACAGTTGCTAAGCCACTGTTGGTTAAGTGTGGACAACCCGTAGACACCATGAATCCATCCCAAACTAGTACTGTATCATATTTTCTGACTAAATAATTTTATTAAAAGGCATAAGCGTCCATGAGCTCGTTAAAGTCTATGCCATTTAATACAATTTGTCAATTGGAGTAGATAGAACATAGAATAACATGGAAGGGACTTTGAAGGTCTTCTAGTCCAACCCCCTGCTCAAGCAGGAGACCCTATACCATTTCAGACAAATGGCTGTCCTGTCTCTTCTTGAAAATTTCCACAATTTCCTGAGGCAAGCAATTCCACTGATTAATTGTTCTCACTGTCAGGAAATTTCTCTTTTGTTCTAGGTTGTTCTAGATTCCTTCTGATTTTTGCTTGTCATAGACTAAAATGTCTCTCTTCCCGCTATGAATCTATCTCGTATCTATACAATCTTCCTTCAATATTTCTATGTCACTGAGAACAATTACTGCTTTCCTAGTTTATAGATTCAGAGAGAACAAGTTTTCCAAACAATTGCAAATCGGCAAATTATAAGAAAAATGGGATGGGATGTGAGACTTGCCTGTTCCAGAAACTCTGTAGCTAGTCTAAAATTAAATCTGGTGACCATTTGACTTAGAATTAAATTAAATAGAGGCATACTCTGTCTTCATTCTCCTTGTATAATTCAGCTTTGTGTGTAAACTATGAGGGCCTTTCACTGCTTTGTCAGTTCCTAATGTGTTATTGGTTGGTTAACCAACTAGAATTAAATTTCACATCGAATCTGCTTCATAGGAAAGCTACAGCCACCCTCAGGGACATAACCAGAGTAGGTTTAGATCTGATTTTGCACATCTGTAATTGGCTTAAGAATCCAGAATGATATCTCTGCATATTTTCCAAATGTATCTGAATTAAAGATAAAAAGAGATAACAGTCTGTTTAGATTTATCGAAGGTCAGATGTGGAATCAGAGATCTGAAATGAGAATTTAACTATGAATGCTAATTTTATTCTAAAAGGAAGTTCAACGTTTTTTTTTTAAATAAAGATGGCCACAAGAAAAGTGTTTTGTTATTAAGGTGACCAACTTTTTTACAATAAAAAAGAGGACACAAATAAATTGAAGAAAAAATATTGTAAATAAAAGAAACATTTTATCCATTGCAACAATAATACAGACAACTTGCATGTGCAAAGTTTGCCAGCTGGGTGTTTTGGCGTGCTCAGCAACAATTCCTATTGGCTTTCGAAAGCCAATAGGGGGAGTAGCACAGTTCATGCAAAAGTTGAAAAAAAAACCATCAAAAAAAGGTGCCGGAACACCGTTCTGAGCGTTCTATGAGGGAAAAAAAAGTCCTGCAGATTAGTCTTCAAATATCAAAAAGGAGGACATGAAGGAGGACACTTTTTGAGGGAGGACAGAACTTACAAAAGGAGGACTGTCCTTCCTAAAGGAGGACGGTTGGTCACCTTATTGTTATAAATATTCACTTATCTAGCTGTTCATTCTTTAAAATCAGATTTTCATTGCTGGATAATTGTGCAATTTTAAAAAAAACTTTGTGTCTATTCCTCTCATTCCCTTAGGTATTTTGTATGTCCTTTGACGGTGTTTCCCAACTGTAGCAGTTTTAAGATGGTTGAACTTCAACTCCCAGAATTCCACAGATGGTTGGGGAATTCTGGGAGTTGAAGTCCACCCTTCTTCAAGTTGCCAAGGCTGAAAAACGCACGGTTCTCTTTAAGCAGAGGATGGTAGGTGGAACATTGCAATGGAAGCTCCACCCCTTTAGTGCATACAGGAAAGAAAGGGGTGAGGCTGTGGTTTTGGTGCTACCCAAGCCTTGCCTCTTTTGTGTGGGTGTCACCCTGGTTTTTCGGCTGAGGAGGAAGGATTGGCTCAAAGTCCCACCAAGAAGCTTCCCTGGTTGAAGGAGATCTAGAACAGCGGTTCTCAACCTAGGGGTCGCAACCCCATTTGGGATCAAATGACCATTTCACGGGGGTCGCCAAACAACGCAGTCCGCCATTTTTTCCCCCTTTTCCTTAGCTGTGCTATTCCCTTTTATTCTATTGGCTTTTGAAAGCCAATAGGAATTGTCCAGCCTGTCTCTACCCTGCTGAGCCCGCCAAAAATTCCATTCTGCAAACGGTGTTGCAAGTTGTCTGCAACGAAGGTGAGCTGTCTGGAAGTTTCCACCCCTCCCTGCTGAGCAACTACTAAAAATGTAAGTAAAAGAGGGCCAGGGGTGGGAGGTGGGAGGCTGGTGGGCACAGGGAGGGTTGCTGGCGCGCGTGGGGCCTGGCGGGTGCCTTACCTCCCTTGGGCTGGGCCAGCTGGTGGCCCAGCCGGTGGTCGGCCTGCTCCGTCTCTGCCACTTGCCAGCTACACCTCGGTCAGTGCAGGAGGCGGCACCACGCATGCGCAGTGCTCCCGGGCAGGGAAAGTCCTCGACTTACGACCAGTTGGGTAGTCCTCGACTTACGACTGGTTGGGTAGTCCTCGACTTACAACCGGTTGGGGGTCGCGGCATTAAAAAAGTTGAGAACCACTGATCTAGAACCTAGGCCTTAACACTCCTAGTCCCGCACTTTCAGTTTTGGACCACACGAGAAATAAATCTAAAATCGGAAGTCAGATAATAATTGGCTTGGCTTCTATCTATGCTAGCATCCTTGAGCGTGATTCACCAGCAACTGCTTTAGTATCTCTCCACCTTAGTGACTTTAAGATAGTGGACTTCAACTCCCAACCAGCTATGGGGGCTGAGGAATTCTGGGAGTTGAAGTCCAAAGGTCTTAAAGGGACCAAGTTTGAGAAACACTGAACTAGATTAAAGCAAGAGAGTCACCAAGGACAACTTGGATCCTTTAAATAAATAAATAAGAAGACGGAGATCCGGAACTGGATCCAGGCCTAGAGAATCTATTCAGATCAAAGAGGTAGTCCTCGATTTACGACCACAGCTGAGCCCAAAATTTCTGCTGCTAAGCGAGACGGTGGCTAAGTGAATTTGGCCCTAGTTTATGACCTATCGCAACGGTCATGAATATGAGCCAATTGCCAATTTTGTTCACATGACCGGGGCAATGCCATGACAATCGTAAGTATGAAAAACGGCGATAAGACACATTTTTCCATGCTGTTATAACTTCGAACAGTCACTAAAAGAATAGTTGTAAGCTGAAGATTATTTTTATTTGTTACAAACCAGTGACATGAATCCCCTTCAGATTGGTATATTTCTGGAAGAAGCTCAGCTGGATTTCTTTCGTATATACCTGCCATTGGCTTTACACGAACTTTGTAGCCATTGGTGTTTCCTTCGGATTCCTTCCACTTCATTTGTAATCTGTCTTCCGAAAGGACCGTCAGCTTCAGGCGGTTTGACCCTGCAGAGAACCAGCATTAGCTTTACAAGTGGAAGCAGAAAACATGGATGGATTTTTTGGTGGGATGGCAGAATGGAATGGAACGGAACGGAATGGAACAGAACAGAACGGAGTGGAATAGAATAGAATAGAATAGAATAGAATAGAATAGAATAGAATAGAATAGAACAGAGCATAACAGAACAGAACAGAACAGAATAGATTGTAGAATAAAACAGAACAGAATAGAATAGAATAGAACAGAGTAGAACAGAATAGAATATAGAACAGAACAGAATAGAATAGAACAGAATAGATTGTAGAAAGAACAGAACAGAATAGAGAATAGAATAGAATAGAATAGAATAGAATAGAATAGAATAGAATAGAATAGAATAGAAGCTGGAAGGGACCTTTGAGGTCCTCTAGTCCAACTCCCTGCTCAAGCAGGAGATCCTATATCAGTGATGGCGAACCTTTTAGAGACCAAGTGCCCAAACTGTAACCCAAAACCCACTTATATATCGTCAGGTGCCGGGTGTGCGTGGCCCATTGGGTGGGTGTGGCCCGTTGAGTGGGCGTGGCCCATTGGGTGGGCGTGGCTGTGCTGGTAATGGCAGACTGGGTGGGACTAAAAAGTTCGATCAATCAATTCCAACTTTGTGAGATTTTTTTTCCGGCGAGAAGTTGAAATTGATTGATTGATTGAACCTTCTTTTTTTTTGCACACGGCGGTGGAGGCCTAAAGTGAAAAGGTTTTATGAAACCCAGCTGAAGGCCTAGGACTGGGGCGACGGCGTGTGTGCCCACAGAGAGGGCTCTGAGTGCCGCCTCTGGCACCCGTGCCATAGGTTTGCCACCATGGAGTTACACATACCTAGCTGGTTACCAAAAAATGAATGTCCTTGCTGCTTTACTGAGCAGAAAGAGATTGGTCCTGTCTGGAGGAGCTTACAACCCAAAGTTCAACGAAGAGAAAGAAAGATGTGGAGAAAAGTGGAAGAGAAAGGACTTTGTTTTGTTTTATTCTGATTGAAGGATCGTGCTTTCCTCTTGACTATTTATGGGCTGCCCACTTGCAAGACCCAAGTCATTAACCGCCAGCCTCAGTGAACAACACAGCCACCAAATGTCAGAAATGTCATCCCTGAAATGCAATCAGGGTGACCCAACCGTCAGAGTCCAACAATGGCTCCAAAGGACCACAGTCCCTTCCACATCTGTGACCTTTAACCTTTGGGAGATAGTCTTCTAGCTTCCTGGAAGGAAATTATGTTGCATGGGAAAACAATGCGGGGATTCAGAGGCAGCTTTAACCAAGCAAAGCTGGAGAGCGAAGCTTCGATTGTGAAGGACGACATACACAAACAGGCAGGCTTTTTCATGGGGCCAAGGCACGGAGACAAAGACAGGATTATTGGGCTAATAAAGCCAGAAGTTGTTTTCAGCTCTTCTTCTCCATCCCAGATCTTGGTGGTCGCTCTAGGAGCCACACAACAGCCTGACAAGAATGTTGACGGCTGAATGCCAAATTTGAGCTTTTAATTAATCCGAGCGTTGGAATTAAAATAGGCTGTATCCCATCGAAAAGTCCATTCTTGGTAGGTGTTTTCATCATATGGTATGAATGCTCCAACATTGGACATTTTTAAGAAGAGGCCAGACAGCCATTTGTCTGAAATGGTATAGGGTTTCCTGCCTGAGCAGGGGGTTGGACTAGATGACCTCCAAGGTCCCTTCCATCATCATCATCATTACTATTATTATTATTTTTCCTGGTTTTCTGACTGCGATAGTAAGAAAAGATCCCCTAATAGGTATAGTAGGGGTGAAAAGAGTACAAGGCACTCAGAGAAATGTACATTGGAATTTATTTTTTTTCCTCTTTTTCCCTCTCAAAGATGTAGCCCTTGCCTTGTCCACACTGTGCTACATTAGATTTTAGGTGGGACTTGGTTGAACGTTCCTCCTAAATAAAAAGATGATCTGCACATCCAGACCTGTTTGTGAGGAGGAGGAGGAGGAGGATTTCTCAGCAAAATCTCTCTATTATTTGTTAATATTCCAGGTAGTATCTGGTGGTACCAGGATTCAGTAGTAGCAACTGTAAGAGGGATCTAGAAAACCACCACTTAAGTATGAGCCGGCAATGTGCTGCCTTAAAGATAGGTAGGTAGGTAGGTAGGTAGGTAGGTAGGTAGGTAGGTAGGTAGGTAGGTAGATAGATAGATAGATAGATAGATAGATAGATAGATAGATAGATAGATAGATAGATAGATAGATAGGCAGGCAGGCAGGCAGGCAGGCAGGCAGACAGACAGACAGACAGACAGATAGATAGATAGATAGATAGAGAGTCAAGGTAGGTAAGTAGGTAGGTAGGTAGGTAGGTAGGTAGGTAGGTAGGTAGGTAGGTAGGTAGGTAGGTAGAAAGAAAGAGAGAGAGAGAGAGAGAGGAAGGAAGGAAGGAAGAAAGAAAGAAAGAAAGAAAGAAAGAAAGAAAGAAAGAAAGAAAGAAAGAAAGAAAGAAAGAAAGAAAGAAAGAAAGAATCACAGATTATAGTAGAGAAAACCACTAATATAAGCAGAAGGAGAAATACACATACATATGTAGAGAATTGAGTACAGGGACAAATAATGGTCTGCATCCTTTTCCTTTACATCCATCACTAAATAAAGAAATGGGCCAAATAGTCAGGCAAAATAACAGTGAGAACAATCAGAATGTTTTCCCCTCCAGGTCAGGCTTCTATAATGGGACAAGGATTGGTGCCCCAATGCTCATTTGCTGCATCCCCCACCCCACACCATAATTAATTAAAAGCAGCTGTAAACGTATAATCCATCAACACACAACATGGGGGGTGGGGGGGGAAGATGGGGAAACTCTACCCAATTACTGTAGTTCACAATTCCCAAAATTATAAAACTGGATGATGGAGCAAATAAGTTTTTTATAATCCTGGACCCATTTTTTTTTTAATGAAGAGCACGCTTGTTCAAAAACTCCAGCTGTTGCTGAGCCTTGAATAAACTTAAATAACTTTAAATTAAGCTTAAATTAACCTGGAATCCTCTCTACCAAGGCTGCATGCCACATTTTCACATACCCTTGTTTGCTGCCCATTTTGAGCGAAGATTCACAACTCTAAAATCATCATATCGCATGACAATTGAGACAACACGGTACCATACTCAAGAACGAGACACAGAGAGACGATCCAAACCCACTTCTGGACAAACACGTCCATTTATCATTGTTGCAACGTTCGACTTTCAGTCAGGAAGTTGGGAGAGCTCCTTACCTTGAGCACACACCTCTAAGGTGATAAAACTTGCAAGCACCAGGAAAGAAATCCAAAAATAATTCTGGCCCAGCGGGACAACCTGCATAAATAGAAAATGGGCATTTAGTTAGAGCAAACTTAAAGGAGTATTTTGCCCCCTGGGATCTGTAGAGGCCACAGAGGTCAAGGGAAGGGAGAGGATCAGAATGACGAAGGCTATAAAACAAACTCTGTGTACACCTTTTCTTTGTAGCTGCCCCCATGGATAAATCTCTTTGCTTTGGGGAATAAATAAGTCTCCTTTCCTCTGAGTTTCATTTTTATTTGTTCTTGTGCAACCCTGACTTGAATTGGAGCCCTGAATTACACTCCTGACATTCTTAACTGCCCAGTTTCCCTCCGACAGGTATATTTTCATGCCCCTTTGGATGTGCACAAGGCCCCGCCTCTTTGCAGGTACACATAAAAGGGGGCAGCCCTGGATCAGGCTGGCCCAGCTAGTCCCCATCTTGCAATCTTCTTTCCATTAGAAGAGAAGCTACAAACGCAAAGGATTCTGTGTGCTTGTTTGTGTCCCACCTTTATTACTTTACAAATAACTCAAGGCAGCCAACCTGTCCAGTACACCTTCTTCCTCCTGTTTTCCCCACAACAACCCTGTGAGGTAGGCTGGGCTGAGAATGAGTGACTGACCGAAAATCACCCAGCTAACTTTTATGCCTAAGGTGGAACCACCCAGCCGGCTTTCATTTTTAATTTAATTATTTTGATTTATTTATATGCTGTGGTGGTTACCATTTTTATAAACTCAAAGCAGCCAACATATCAGCCTTCCTTCCTTCCTTCCTTCCTTCCTTCCTTCCTTCCTTCCTTCCTTCCTTCCTTCCTTCCTTCCTTCCTTCCCTCCCTCCCTCCCTCCCTTCCTTCCTTCTCCCATCTCCTTCCTTCTTTCCCTCTTCCTTTCTGACCTCCCTTCCTCCCTCCCTCCCTTCCTTCTCCCATCTTCCTTCCCTCCCTTTCTTCCTTCCTTCTCCTATCTCCTTCCTTCCTTCTTTCCCCCTTCCTTCCTTCCTTCCTTCTCCCATCTCCTTCCTTCTTTCCCCCTTCATTCCCTTCCTTCCTTCCTCCCTCCCTTCCTTCTCTCATCTTCCTTCCTTCTTTCCCCCTTCCCTCCCTCCTTCCTCCCTTCCTTCTCCCATCTCCTTGCTTCCTTCTTTCCCCCTTCCTTCCTTCTCCCATCTCCTTCCTTCCTTCTTTCCCCCTTCCTTCCCTCCTTTATTCCTTCCTTCCTTCCTTCTCCCATCTCCTTTCCTTCTTTCCCTCTTCCTTTCTGACCTCCCTTCCTCCCTCCCTCCCTCCCTTCCTTCTCCCATCTTTCTTCCCTCCCTTTCTTCCTTCCTTCTCCCATCTCTTCCTTCCTTCTTTCCTCCTTCCTTCCTTCCTTCCTTCCTTCTCCCATCTCCTTCCTTCTTTCCCCCTTCATTCCCTTCCTTCCTTCCTCCCTCCCTTCCTTCTCTCATCTTCCTTCCTTCTTTCCCCCTTCCCTCCCTCCTTCCTCCCTTCCTTCTCCCATTTCCTTCCTTCCTTCTTTCCCCCTTCCTTCCTTCCTTCCTTCCTTCCTTCCTTCCTTCCTTCCTTCTCCCATCTCCTCCCTTCCTTCTTTCCCCCTTCCTTCCCTCCCTTCCTTCTACCATCTTCCTTCTTTCTTTCCCCCTTCCTTCCCTCCTTTATTCCTTCCTTCCTTCCTTCCTTCCTTCTCCCATCTCCTTTCCTTCTTTCCTTCCTCTTTCTATTTTCCCCACAACAACAACGCTGTCAGGTGGGCTGGGCAGAAAGAGAGGGGCTGCCAAATCGTTTCCCTCTGGTGCTTTCAAGAAAGGGAGAGGTTATCAGTTCAAACAGAAAGAATTTTCATCTGGCCAGGCAGCTGACACAGGACTTAAGAGATCAGAGCAAGCTGCCAATTCTCAAAGGAGATTCTGCAGGTGTCTTGATCCAGCCTGAGCTGGATCTGCCATGTGTGATGGGGCATGAATGGCAGGGAGGGTCTGGGGTGGGATTATCAAAACGTTTGAAATAGTTGTGTAGAAAAACGTCGCCCCTCAAGCATCGTTTTCGCCTTTCTTCACTCCTTAACACCGTTGCCCCAGGACTGTCAGAAAGATTTAATAAATATCGGTTGCAATTTAGCTTCTCCCAAGAGGCAGCTAATATTTGCTTTCTCAGCAATTTCAGACTTAATTTGATCCCTCTCAAATGTCATGGAATCCGAGCCTGGCTGGATTTGTCCAGAGATCTCTCCCCCTATATATCTTCTAGAGAGAGAGAGAGAAAGCATAAAACATAAAACCATAGGACTGGAAGGGACGTCAGAGGTCTTCTAGTCCAACCCCCAGCTCAAGGCAGGAGATCTTATACCATTCTAGACAAATGGCTGTCCAATTTCTTCTTGACAATCTCCAGTGATGAAGCACCCACAATGTTCAGAGGTAAGCTATTTCACTGATCGATTGTTCTTACTGTCAAGTAATTTCTCCTTAGTTCTAGGTTGCTTCTCTCCTTGATTAGTTTCATTCTGTTGCTTCTTGTCCTGCCTTCAGGGGCTTTGGAGAATAGCTTGACTCCCTCTTCTTTCTGGCAGCCCCTCAGATATTGGAACACGGCTATCCCATCTCCCCTAATCCTTCTCTTTGATAGGCTAGACCAGGGGTAGGCAACCTTGGCTCTTTTATGACTCATGGACCAATTCCCAGAATTCCTGAGCCAGCATGGCTCAGCTTGGACACTTCTTCCTTTTCCCTCAGCGTGGCTGGCTCAGGAATTCTGGGAGTTGAAGTCCACGAGTCATAAAAGAGCCACGGTTGAGGACCCCTGATATAGGGCAGGGATAGGCAACCTTGGCTCTTTTATGACTCGTGGACTTCAACTCCCAGAATTCCTGAGCCAGCCACGCTGAGGGAAAAAGGAGAGGTTTCCATGCTGAGCCATGCTGGCTCAGGAATTCTGGGAGTTGAAGTCCACGAGTCATAAAAGAGCCACGGTTGAGGACCCCTGATATAGGGCAGGGATAGGCAACCTTGGCTCTTTTATGACTCGTGGACTTCAACTCCCAGAATTCCTGAGCCAGCCACGCTGAGGGAAAAAGGAGAGGTTTCCATGCTGAGCCATGCTGGCTCAGGAATTCTGGGAGTTGAAGTCCACGAGTCATAAAAGAGCCAAGGTTGCCTACCCTGGTCTAAGGTAAAGCAGACAATTAAGTTGATTTTTCTTGGAGCTCTTGGAACCCCACACATTCCTTTTCGTGCAATTTCCCAAATTTCAACTTTGATTTAAAAAAAAAATATCCAAAGCCCACTCCACCAATGGTGTCCTAGCTTTGTAACGCCACCCATTGCCTGAACCTATGCTCAGATTAGATCCATCTCAGCAAGCTTCCTCCAGAAGTTCCTCCAGGGGCATTGTGGGTGGATGGCGGTCATAATTCACAAGACGCGAGATGCAACATCGCAACTGAAGCTCTGAATCTTTTGTACATGCATGGAAGCACTCACATCCAAAAGGATCCTGGGTTTTTCACCCCTGCAGACCCCCCCCCCCTCCTAAGTTGTCCTGGGTAGGAAATTCAAATTGCTCCCATCTATGGAAGATGCCAAGTATGGAAAGAAGTTGGCAAAGAACCCACTCCATATTAATTCACTTAAATCACATTCAAGGACAGCAGCACCTTTTAAGAAAGATGGCCACACATACGTCAACACGTCCTATTCATCCTCTAAATCAGGGGTGTCAAACTCAATTTCACTGAGGGCCGCATCAGCATTGTGGTTGCCCTCAGGGGGCCGGGTGAGTGTGGCTAGGGTGGGTGTCGCCTACTGGGTAGGTGTGGATGAAGTGGGTGTGGCCTACTGGCTGGATGTGGCCAGCTCTACCGCGTCAAGGGGGCCTGTGGGGCCTGGGCAGGAGTGGGATAGATCTGAGGGTCTCTGGCAGAAGGGGGTGGGACTGGAGCAAGTGCCAAGGCATGGTCCACTGGAGGAGCCTCACTGTTCCTCTCAGGCCATGCAGGGGAGGGGTTTTTGGAGCTAAGACTGAATGTGTTTCAGCATAGATGGCCACCACAAAATTGTACATTGGCTCCCGGCCGGCCTGGGCCAGGGCCAAGGCAGCGGGGGCCATTGCCTCACTGTTTCCAGGATGGCTTCGTGGGCCACATGAAACCACTTTGCGTGCCGCATCTGGCCCCCGGGCCTTGTGTTTGACATGTCTGATCTAAATAGAGCTGGGGATTTTTCTGTCCTCCCAGTTTCCACCTCAAAATTCAGAGCAACTTTCAGAATATTTTGATAATACGAGCCGCGGCTTACAAGACCACAAAGCAACCATTACTGGCAGACAACTCTGCCAAACAAAACCTCCATCGGATCATAAAGAATTAGAAATGCTTGAATGAATGAAGAACACAACACTATTGAGCTCAAAACTTCAGTTGCTAAGCAAGATCTTTGCTAAGCGAATTTTGCCCCATTTTATGACCTTTCTTGGCCCAGATCTGAACACTGGGCGCTATCTAACAAAATGAAATTCAACGGTGAAAAAAGTAAGGTTCTACATTTAGGCAAAAAAACCCCAAATGTACAGGTATAGTATAGGGGGTATCTTGCTCAATAGTAGTAGTAACTGTGAGAGGGACCTCGGAGTCCTAGTGGACAATCACTTAAATATGAGCCAGCCGTGTGCTGCAGCTGCCAAAAAAGCCAACTCAGTGCTGGGCTGCATTAACAGAGGGATAGAATCAAGATCTCGTGAAGTATTAATACCACTTTACAATGCCTTGGTAAGGCCACACTTGGAATACTGCATCCAGTTTTGGTCACCACAATGTAAAAAAGATGCTGAGACTCTAGAAAGAGTACAGAGAAGAGCAACAAAGATGATTAGGGGACTGGAGGCTAAAACATATGAGGAACGGTTGTTGGAATTGGGTATGTCTAGTCTAATGAAGAGAAGGACGAGGGGGGACATGATAGCAGTCTTCCAATATCTCAGGGGCTGCCCCAAAGAAGAAGGAGTCAAGTTATCCTCCAAAGCACCTGAAGGCAGGACAAGAAGCAATGGATGGAAACTAATCAAGGAGAGAAGCAACCTAGAACTAAGGAGAAACTTCCTGACAGTTAGAACAATTAACCAGTGAAACAACCTGCCTCCAGAAGTGATGAATGCTCCAACACTGGAAGTTTTTAAGAAGAGACTGGACAGCCATTTGTCTGCAATGGTATAAGGTTTCCTGCCTGAGCAGAGGGTTGGACTCAATGACCTCCAAGGTCCCTTCCAACTTTATTTTTATTATTATTAGTTGTTAAGGGAATCCCTGCAGTTGCTTCAGTTAGTAACACGGTTGTTAAGTGAATCTGGCTTCCCCATTGACTTTGCTTGTCAGAAGGTTGCAAAAGAGGATCATATGACCCCAGGACATTGCAACCATCATAAATACGAATCAGTCTGAATTTGTATCACGTGACCATGGGGGGGATGCTGCAACGGTCGTAAGTGTGAAAAATAGTCGTTAAGTCACTTTTTTTCAGTGCCGTTATTTTTGAACAGTCACTAAACGAACCATTCTTAAGTCAAGGACTACCTGTACCTTAAAGATTTTGAAACCCTCACCAGGATTGATAAAACGGGGACTTGCACAACCTCCGTGCCTTAAGAGTTAATTTAACGATTTGGTTACTTACTTAATTATTTGCTTATTTGATTTCTATAGCCACCCATCTCAACACAGCACACTCACAATTCAAGCCCATACGTTACAGTTAAAATCTCGAAAACGTTTTAAAACAATAACAACCGTCAAAACCATTAAAACAGTACAAAAAATTAAAAGATTTTTTTTTAAAAAAAAACCTCTTTTAAGAGTTTCTTGTGGCCACAGCCCCATAAGATTAGGTGCGTTGACCATCTTGGTAATAATAATAATAATAATAATAATAATAATAATAATAATAATAATAATAATAATAACAACAACAACAACACCCCAGACTTAACAATTGTCAATAAGAAAGACAAAAAATTCTGGATAGTGGACGTGGCAGTGCCTGGAGACAGCAGAATAGACGAGAAAAAACTGCAGAAGATAACAAAATACAAAGACCTACAAATAGAAATAGAAAGACTGTGGCAAAAGCAAGCAAGGGTAGTACCAATAGTCATAGGCTCCTTGGGTGCAATCCCAAAACAACTGGAGCACCACTTGAACACCATTGGCATTGACAAATTCGCTATTAGTCAATTGCAAAAGGCGTCCTTATTAGGAACTGCTTCCATCCTGCGACGATATCTGTAATACCATCAAACATCCACATCTGCCTATCCCAGGTCCTGGGTAAGGACTCGATAGGTAGACAAAATGCCAAATCCAGTCTGAACATCTGGCTGACTGTGCGATGATCGATAATAATAATAAAAAATCACAAGCTTTGCAGGAGGTTTGCAGCCCCGTTTCAAGCAAAGGAGATAATTCTTTTCCCATCAAGAATTTCCCTGCTGAAATTTGGAGAGAGGAGTTGCTCGGACATTACCCCTGAATTGTATCTGAAGAGGGACGAGAGGGAAGAAAGGAGAGGAGAGAGAAAAGAGTAAAGGAGGGGAGAAGGAAGTAGGAAGATTGGAGGAGAAGAGAAGAGGGGAGAAGTGGTGAAGGAAAGAGAAGAAGAGAGGAAGAAGAGGGAAGTAGGGAAGAGAAGAAAGGGAGAAAGAAGGTAGAGAAGAAGGAGTGTGGATACAATGAAAGGGGAAATGGGCGAGCAACACCAAAAGTCATGTGTATGTATTTATTTCTTTTTATTAAAAGTATCTTATATATGAATGTAAAAAGAATGTATGTTAACATCTGATAAATATCACGGTATATGTATGGGGGAGAGTTTGGAAAAAATAAAAAATTATTTTAAAAAAATGAATTTCCTTGCTTTATAGCTCCATCCTTTCACTCCTACGGGGATAAAAGCCAGCGAGTCAAAAGAGTTCACGACTCTAATCCTATCCCAACCAAATCGACAAGGCATCCTGAAAAAAAAAAAATACCCACACAGACCCAGAAAGCCACATCGCCAAGCCAAATTTCAAAAACCTTAAATTGCGAAGAGAGAATTGGCCACTGACCTTGTATTCCTGCATATTTGAGGTGAGAGAGTGCGAAGAAGCTGAGCCACAATCCTTGAAATCTGAGGAAGGAAACCAAGGACTGTTCTGTTTTCTTAGAGGATTTTTTTTTTCCCTTTCTGCTTTTCTTTCTTTTTTTTTTAATTTTGGGTGGGTGGGGGTGGGAGATTTCCAAGTGAGACGTCAATTTTGCAGAGCGGTGATGAAGCCGAGAGAGTTTTGTGGGGTTTTTTTAAAACTCAAGAATCAACCTATGGCGAAGACGGTTATCTTGTGATGATTACTATAGGGGGCACCCTTGAACAATGCATAGAACGGGGTATTTTGAGCACAAGAGCACGGCAAAACTTTTATTAAGCTTTATTGGTTCTGGACCCCACTCTAACATCAGCAGTGGTTTCTTCTGTTTCACAGTCTTGGTTTTTATGGATCCCTTTGAAAGGAATAGAATAGAATAGAATAGAATAGAATAGAATAGAATAGAATAGAATAGAATAGAATAGAATGGAATAGAATGAAAGGAAATAGAATAGAATAGAATAGAATAGAATAGAATAGAATAGAATAGAATAGAATAGAATAGAATAGAATAGAATAGAATAGAATAGAATAATGGTGGGTTGGGATGGAATAGGATAGGATAGGATATAGAATGGAATGGAACGGAACGGAACGGAACAGAACAGAGTAGAGTAGAATAGAATAGAATAGAATAGAATGGAATAGAATAGAATGGAATGGAATGGAATGGAATAGAATAGAATAGAATAGAATAGAATAGAATAGAATAGAATAGAATAGAATAATGGTGGGTTGGGATGGAATAGGATAGGATAGGATATAGAATGGAATGGAACGGAACGGAACGGAACAGAGTAGAGTAGAGTAGAGTAGAATAGAATAGAATAGAATAGAATAGAATAGAATAGAATAGAATAGAATGGAATGGAATAGAATAGAATAGAATAGAATAGAATAGAATAGAATAGAATAGAATAGAATAGAATAGAATAGAATAGAATAGAATAATGGTGGGTTGGGATGGAATAGGATAGGATAGGATATAGAATGGAATGGAACGGAACGGAACAGAGTAGAGTAGAGTAGAGTAGAATAGAATAGAATAGAATGGAATAGAATAGAATGGAATAGAATAGAATAGAATAGAATAGAATAGAATGGAATGGAATGGAATGGAATAGAATAGAATAGAATAGAATAGAATAGAATAGAATAGAATAGAATAGAATAGAATAGAATAGAATAGAGCTGGAAGGGACCTTGGAGGTCTTCTAGTCCATCCCCCTGCTCAAACAGGAAAACCTATACCATCTCAGACAAGTGACTGTCTAGACTCTAGCCTCTTCTTGAAAATCTCCAGTGATGGAGCGCCCACAATTTCTGGAGGCAAAGCTGTGCCGCTGGTTGATTGTCCTCACAACATTAGTACAGGTAGCCATTGACTTACAGCCATAAATTTAGTGACCATTCAAAGTTACAACCGTGCTGCAAATGACCTGTGACCATTTTTCACACACACAAAACACAATTTTTCCTCCTTTGAGATTGATGTTTGTGCATACATGGCTTGGACTCATTTACTGTGTGAGGATCTGGGCTGCAATTTTTTCCAGTGACCACTAGAGGTCAGCAAGAGACACGGAAGACTGTCAGTTTGCTGCTCTCTAGGGGTGTCTGGATTTTTGCGGTACAGATGGTCCTCGACTTACAACAGTTCGTTTAGTGACCATTCAAAGTTACGCCGGCACTGAAAAAAGTGACCTATGACCATTTTTCACACTTATGACCATTGCAGCAATTTCAGTGATTCGCTTAACAACTGTGGCAAGAAAGGCTGTAAAATGGGGCAAAACTCACTTAACAAATGCCTCACTTACCAACAAAAAAAATTGGGCTTAATTGTGTTGTAAGTCGAGGACCATCTGTACAAAGAGGAGCCTGGTGACAAGATAGTTTGAAACAGGGTTGGGTGATTCACTTAACCTCTATGGAAAGAAAGGTCATCAAACGGGACAAGATTCACTTAAAATCTGTCTTGCTTAGTGACAGAAATTTGGGGGCTCACTTGTGGTCATAAGTCAAGTCCAGGACTGCCTTTATAATATAACAAATTGAAAAGACAATTTCTCATTTATCAATACATTTTTGGCTTATACATATCTTAATTACATTCAATCTTCATAAACAATCCATATCCTGTTATTAATTTTACATAATTTTTATTGTTGATATAATTAGAAATGTACTAGCTTGAATACGAGACAGTAAATGTTAAGAGAAAAAGAGAACAAATATCTGATGTTGTAACCTGAGATTTGCACTAAAGATTTTGTTATTGAACTATTGATTAACCCAGTCACCACGTTGCTTTATAAATACGCAAATGTAAAATTGGAAAATTAATAAAATAGTATATAAAAAAGACAATTTCTCCCACTTCTTATATTTTATAACTTGGTAAAATCTTTCAGCATTTAAGAAACTCAAGAAACGGTTGACGCCTGCTCAGGATGGCGTCTTCAGAAGTACTTCAGTTACAGAATCATTTTTCTTTGCTTTTCTGCTTTGCTGCCTTTCTGTATTCTCAGACTGCATGAGGAGCTCTTTTTAATTCCTCTTGGTGATGTTTCTGAATTTGTGTCATTATTAGAGGTAGCAGAGAGCTGTTTTCATCCAGGGAGCTGTTTTCTCTGATTACAGGTAGTCCTTGACTTACAACAGTCTGTTTAGTGACCGTTCAAAGTTACAATGGCATTGAAAAAAGTGACTTATAACCATTTTTCACGGTTACAACTTCCATAGCATCTCCATGATCGTGTGATTCAAGTTCAGATGCTTGGCAACTAGATCATACTTATGATGGTTACAGTGATCCAGGGTCACGTGATCCCCTTTTGCAACCTTCTGACAAGCAAAGTCAATGGGGAAGCCAGATTCACTGAACAATCGGGTTAGTCCCGCCTTAGGCATGAAAGCCAGCTAGGTGACTTTGGGCCAATCACCAGGAGGCTGGGCGTTCTAGTCGCGTCTTAAGCATGAAAGCCAGCTGGGTGACTTTGGGCCAATCACCAGAAGACTATGAGTTCTGGTCCCGCCTTAGGCATGAAAGCCAGCTGGGTGACTTTGGGCCAATCACCAGAAGACTATGAGTTCTGGTCCCGCCTTAGGCATGAAAGCCAGCTGGGTGACTTTGGCGAATCAACAGGAGGCTGGGCGTTCTAGTCCCGCCTTAGGCATGAAAGCCAGCTAGGTGACTTTGGGCCAATCACCAGGAGACTGGGTGTCCGAGTCCCGCCTTAGGCATGAAAGCGACTTTGGGCCAATCACCAGGAGATGGTGAGTTGTAGTCTTGCCTTAGGCATGAAAGATGACTGGGTGACTTTGGGCCAATCACCAGGAAACAATGAGTTCCCGCTTTAGGCATGATGACCAGTCATCAGGAGAATGTGAGTTCTAGTCCTGCTATAGGCAGAAACGAAGGCTGGGTGTCTTTGGGCCAGTCACTGTCTCTTAGCCCATCCCACCTTACAGGACTGTTGTTGGGGGAAAATAGAAGGAGCATTACGTATGTTCGTCACCTTGAATTAACGATAAAAATAATGAAGGAAACAAGCAAACAAACAAATAAATAAATTGAACTCAGCATCTTTAACCATTACACCAAAGTTGCTTAGTTTCCTGCTTATGGGTGTTTTATATCATTTCAGCCTCAAAACCTTGTACATTCCTTAGCATGACTGACAACCCAAGTTGATCTACAAAGGCCTATATTTCTTGTTTTAAATAAATAAAAAAAATCACCTAATTAACTTCAATTGCTCTTCTCACTTGGTGGAACTGCTTAGGGCTTCAAAAGAGGTGAAGGGACAGCCTAATCTCCACGTTGATTTCAGACTGCAGCAGACAGACAGGCAGACAGACAGACAGACGGGCCAGCTCAAGCAGTAACACGTCTTGAACAGATTATATGAAACCTGTCTTTTGAGCGATCATAATCCATGAGAAATCAGAAGATCCAGGCAGTTCAAATTAATATAAAGGTTTACTACAAGCTGAAGCTCTCTACAAGGATCTGAATGACTAATGGTCCAAACAAATTGGAGGGAGATAAGAGTCAACAGAATTCAAGGAGGCTGGGCACGCAGGGACTCAAGACACACACAGCTCTGGGCTCAGCCTGGTCATCTTTGAGCCATGGTGGCACAGTGGTTAGAATGCAGTACTGCAGGCTAATTCTGCTTCCTGCCGGCTGCCAGCCGTTCGGCAGTTCGATCCTGACCAGCTCAAGGTTGACTCAACCTTCCATCCTTCCGAGGTCAGTACAATGAGGATCCCGATTGTTGGGGCTAATATGCTGATCCGCTTAGAGAGGGCTGTAAAGTACTGTCAAGCGGTCTACAAGTCTAAGTGCTATTGCTATCTCCTACACCGCTTTTCTGGTGCAGAGATTTCCCTAATGGGGAATCATGAAATGCAAACACAAAAATCAAATCCACGGGACTATTATCAAATTTGTTTTAAGGATTATTGGCCTTTGTTGATCTTCTTCTTACTGTGCGGAAAGAACACATCCAGAAGAGCTAAATTATCATGTGGTAACTGAACAGCTGCAATGATTCAGTTAACAACAGTGGCAAAAAATGGGATCATAAAATGGGGGCAAAATTCACTCTCTCTCTTAGTAACAGAAATTTTGGACTCAACAGTGATCGTAAGTTGAGGAATAACCTGTATTAAAATAATATTAACTCTTTGGATTTTAAACTGCAAGGTAATATGGTTATTCCTTAAGCAAGCAAGGATTTCATGTTGTGTTCTAACTATAGATCTACTTCCTTGATAAACATGAATATTAAGTTTTTACGATGCAGCACCATATTTCTGATATCTCTCTCTCTCCGGCTTCAGCAGTACTTCATGGGGCTACGGAAGTTTTTAATCATAGCAAGAATCGTGGTGCTGGAGAAGTCTCTTGAGTGTCCCTTGGACCGCAAGGAGATCAAATCAGTTGATCCTAAAGAAAAATCAATCCTGACTGTTCTTTGGAAAGACAGAGACTGAAGCTGAAGTTCAAATACTTTGGCCACCAAATGGGAAAAGAGGACTCCTTGGAGAAGACCCTGACGTTGGGGAAGATGGAAAAGGGACAGCAGAGAATAGAATAGAATAGAGTAGAGTAGAGTAGAGCAGAGCAGAGCAGAGCAGAGCAGAGCAGAACAGAACAGAACAGAATAGAATAGAATATATAGAGTAGAGTAGAGTAGAGTAGAGTAGAGTAGAGTAGAGTAGAGTAGAGTAGAGTAGAGTAGAGTAGAATAGAACAGAACAGAACAGAACAGAATAGAATAACAATAATGGAACAATAATGGAAGATAGAATAGAATGGAGTAGAGTAGAGTAGAGTAGAGTAGAGTAGAGTAGAGTAGAGTAGAGTAGAGTAGAAAACAGAGTTGGAAGGGTCCTCAGAGGTCATCTAGTCCAACCTCCTGCTTAGGCAGGAAACCCTATACCGTTTCGGACAAATGGCCCTCCAGTCTCTTCTTAAAAACTTCCAGTGTTGGAGCATTCACCACTTCTGGAGGCAGGTTGTTCCACTGGTTAATTGTTCTCACTGTCAGGATTTTGTTCCTTTGTTCTAGGTTGCTTCTCTCCTTGATTAGTTTCCATCTGTTGATTCTTGTCCTGCCTTCAGGTTAGACAGGTGGTTAGATAAGTCATTGATGCAATGAACATGAATTTCAGCAAACTTTAGGTGACAGTGGTGGATTGGGGGGGGAGCTGGCGTGCTGTGGTCCATGGCATTGTGAAAAGTAGGAGCTCACTTAACACCTGAAAAACCACAACAACATTTGTTGCCTTGATTTCCTGTTTAAGAAAGGCTTTCAATATTTTTTAATCTCAGAACTTGAAGATATGTAAACTTCAACTCCCAGAATTTCCTAGCCAGTGCTGGCTGGGGGATCTTGGGAGCTAAAGTCTACATATCTTACATTTGCTGAAATGGGAAAACTCTGCTGTAGTCTCCCAACACAAAGTTAGCTATGAAAACACAAGAGGCAGCTTTAATCTCCTTTTTGGATTCTTGGAACCCAAAAGAAGTAAAAAAAAAATGGATCATAACCTTCCAACACAGCAAAATATATTTCGGGTTGCTATTTATCTGTGATATCTATACTCTGCCAGTCCCCCAAAAACTCATGGTGGAGCACAACTGATATCAAAATACACCAAACAAATTCATTGGTGATGGAATGAAAAACAAAAACTCAATAAAAGGATACTTCATACTTCTTATTGGTATCATATTATGACGATTATTACTCTGTTGTTCTGTACTGGACACAAATTCTTTGTGTGTCTAATTACACTTGGCCAATAAAGTATTTATTATATTGTATTGTGTTGTGTTGTATTTTACTCTACTTTACTTTACTCTATTTTACTCTATTCTATTCCATTCCATTCCATTCCATATTCTATTCTATTCTATTCTATTCTACAATCTGTTTATTCTATTCTATTCTATTCTATTCTATTCTACAATCTGTTTATTCTATTCTATTCTATTCTATTCTACAATAGAATTAAAATGAATATAATAGGCATCAGTCTTCACAATTTCAATTCTGAATTTGCTCCATCAGCAATCATAAAAAGTAAAAATGGTGGCTAACAGCTCACAGCATTATTAGGAAATTTGTACTCTCAGGAAGAAAAAAAAAGTTAAAACCAAGTTAAAAGTTGTCAAACCAGCTCAAGTTTTTGCTTTGTGGCGTTTTGCTTTCCCTTCATCGTGTAGGAATTTATTTACTTGTTTATAAAAAATATTTGCCACCCATCTCATGTCCAACATCTCTGAACAGCTTACAACATAGGACTGTCACTTAGGAGATTATCTGGGACATTTTCTCAAAGCAGGAAGCGATGAGGCTAACTGATTCATTTGCCAGTTAAAGAAATCCAGGATTTTTAAAAAAAATAATAATTAAAAAAGCCCTCTTTTTGGTTTTCTGAAAAGCCCTTCATGAAAATTTCAGCGGAATCCAAGAGGACAGGAAGTGGTTGACAGCATCGCTGTGTTAATGCTGGATGGAATTTTCTATTCCTGGTCATCCAAGAAGACAAATCCAGATAAAGACAGTAGAGGATTTAGTCAAAGAATGTATTGAGAATGGTATTTATGGATACATGTGTGTGTGTGTGTGTGTGTGTGTGTGTGCGCGCGCGCGCGCGCGCGTGCCAATCCCCCCCCCCTTCCCTAATCTTCTATCCACCAGTTCCTACTGAAGAGCCTAAAAAAAATAAGTGTCATTCTTTTGACACTCTAAAAATAGCAGCAACATGAAATCACGGCAAATGGCATACAGTGACATGCCCTGATTGATTCTTAAAAGACACGTTTGTTTCCGCTGAAAGGAAGGAGGAGGAGGAGGAGGAGGAGAAAGAAGAAGAAGAAGAAGAAGGAGAAGGAGAAGGAGAAGGAGAAGGAGAAGGAGAAGAAGAAAATTGTGAGGTCCTTGGTGCTCTTTGAGCTTGGTGGTTTTCTTGCAGACATTTCTTTACCAAACTAGGCAATATCATCAGTGCCAGCATGAAATGTCTGCAAGAAAACCACCAAGCTCAAAGAGCACCAAGGACCTCACAATACTTGGGTAAATTGTAAAAGTTGTTGGAGGTCAGCTCTTGACACAATAATAGAGTTGGAAGGGACTTTGGAGGTCTTCTACTCCAACCCTCTGCTCAAGCTAGAAACACTGTATCAATTCAGACAAATGGTTGTCCAATCTCTGCTTAAAATTCTCCAGTGTTAGAGCACCACAACTTCTGGAGGCAAGTGCTTCCACTGGTTAGGAAATTTCTCTTTAGTTCTAGGTTGCTTCTCTCCTTGATTAGTGTCCATTCTTGCTTCTTGTCTTGCTTTCAGGTGCTTTGGAGAAGAGCTTGACTCCCTCTTCTTTGTGGCAGCCCCTGAGATATTGGAACCCCTAGTCCATTGATGGCGAACCGTTTAGAGACCGAGTGCCCAAACTGCAACCCAAAACCTACTTAATGCATTGTTGGGTGCTGGGTGGGTGTGGCCCACTGGGTGGGCGTGGCTGCGGTGGTAACGGCAGACTGGGTAGGACTAAAAAATACAATCAATTCCAACTTTTCAAGATCTTTTTTTCCCTGCGAGAAGTTAAAATTGACTGATTGATTTAACCTTTTTTTTTTCCCACACGGCGGCTTTTTTTTCCCACACGGCGGCGGAGGCCTAAAGTGAAAAGGTTTTATAAAACCCAGCTGAAGGCCTAGGACTGGGGCGATGGTGCGCGTGCCTACAGAGAGGGCTCTGAGTGCCGCCTCTGGCACCCGTACCACAGGTTCGCCATCACTGCCCTAGTCCTTCTTTTCACTAGACTAGACAAACCCATTTCCTGCAACTGTTCTTCGTATGTTTTAGCCTCCAGTCTCCTAATCATCTTTGTTGCTCTTCTCTGCACTCTTTCTAGAGTCTCAACATCTTTTTTACATCGTGGCAAGCAAAACTGGATGCAATATTCCAAGTGTGTCTTATCAAGCCATTGTAAACGGATACTAACACTTCACATGATCTTGATTCTATCCCTCTATTAAGGCATCCTAGGACTGTGTTGGCTTTTTTGGCAGCTGCAGCACACTGCTGACTCATATTTAGAATAGAATAAAGCTGGAAGGAACCTTGGAGATCTTCTAATCCAGCCCCCTGCTCAAGCAGGAGGACCTATACCATTCAGACAAGTAACTGGACTTTTCTTAAAAACTTCCAGTGATGGAACGTCCATGATTTCTGGAGACAAGCTGTTCCACTGGTTAATTGTCCTCACTGTCAGGAAGATTCTCCTTAATTCCAGGTTGCTTCTCTCTTTGGTCAGTTTCCAAACATTGTTTCTTGTCCTGCCTTCAGGTGCTTTGGAAAATAATTTGACCCCCTCTTCTTTGTGGCAGCCCCTCAGATCCTGGAATGCTGCTTTCATGTCACCCATATATATATATTTTTTCTTTAGACTAGCCAAGCCCAATTCCTGCAACCGTTCTTCGTATGTTTTAGTCTCCAGGCCTTTCATCATTTTAGTTGTTCTTCTCTGAACTTTTTCCAGAGACCTTGTAAGGGACTGCACTCCAAGATCGCTCCATCATAATAGCTGGGCTAAGAATAAAAAAAAGAGATACTGTGGGTGGGGTTTTTTTGCATTTAATAGCAGTTATTCTTTCTTTTTTTTAACCCAAAAAGTAAACATGAATCTAAGGTTCAAGAGGCACATTTCTCTGAATTTTACAATGCAGTTTACAAACTTTTTTTTTAAAGTAAATAATATCAAATTTGTTGGGTCATGATATAACGTATAAAAAATATTTATATTCAGGGCAATGATTTGTAAAGAAAATTAGTCCACTGGGCAAAATTGAAAATAAAGATTATTCCCCCCCCCCAAGTTTGTATCCGTTATATCTTTTTCCCTAATATTTGTATCTGTTATGTGTGTCTTTGGCCATCTATTGAGGCAAATTTTTGAGATACAATTTCAGTGCAAGGTGAATGTATTTGCAAAAATGACTCACCCCCCCCCCCCCGGATTGCAGTTCAAAGACAGGAAAATGTTCAGACTTGAAATCAAGAGCTGGATCCTGAAGGTATGGAGGACAATATTTTTATCCTTGCCATGAAAACAAGTTTCGGATCTCGGCTTTGCTAGCGGAGAATGGTCTAGAGAGGGATTTACAGCACGGTTACATCGGTCCAAATTCCTATCAATTTCTCAAGACCAGAAGAGAGCAAAATAATTTCATAAATAGAATCATAAATAGGAGTATTAGTCATGATTTGGGGGGCAATGGCTTTTCCGGAGAAGCTCTTACAGTAGCTTCTCGACAGTGCTTTTTTTGTAAGAAAAAAGGTGCCGGAACTAAGATATTGTTAATCTTTTATTAAAAAATAATATATTCAGCTCTTAACATAAATTTAAACTATTGTATTTAAGGCAAATGTTCATAGTAAATGTTACACCAAAAAAGATTTTCAATTCACCAACGATTATTTACCTTTCACACGTAGTCAATCCCTGTACACACACCCACACATCAGTTGTGTAACAAAACATAATGGTCGTCGCCCGCAGTAAGCACTCAATGTACAACCACACGACCAATCAGAAGCTGAGCAGTGCCACAAGCCGAGCAGCGCCATCACAAGCAGCGCGGACAAAGTATGCATGCATCGGACTCTACACACAAGCAGTCCGTTTTAATGATTTCGCCGCCGATTTGCTACTCTCGACAGGATGATTCAAGCCCATGTGGACCAAACATCAAATTTTCAAAAGTTACTTTTAAAATTTAGAAAATCCATCAAAAAAAAGGTGCCGGAATTCTGTTCCGGTGCGTTCTATGACAAAAAAAAGCACTGCTTCTCGGCATCTTTACAAAATAACAAATCAAAATGACCGTCATAAAGTCACGTTTTTGGCTGGCAGGCTGAGAATACACGCACTCCTCGACTTATAACCATTTGGTTAGTCGCCGTTCAAAGTTACGACAGCACTGAAAAAAGTGACTTATGACAGTTTTTCACACTTGTGACTGTTGCAACATCCCCATGGGATCAAAATTTAAATGCTTGACAACTGGCCCATATTTATGACCGTTGCTGTGTCCCAGGATCCCAGGATCAAAATTCAGATGCTCATATATATGACGGTCGCAGTGTCTCGGAGTCATGTGATCCCTTCTCATAAGCAAAGTCAACGGGGAAGCCAGATTCACTTAACAATTGTGTTACTGACTGCACGACTGTAGTGATTCCCTTAACAACTGTGGCAAGAAAGGTCATAAAATGAGGCAAAATTCACTTAACAACAGTGTCGCTTAGGAACAGACGTTTTGGGCTAAACTGTGGTCGTACGTTGAGGACCTCCTGTATTTCATGGTGTCTCGTTGAGTGACTTGTCCCTTTTTAAGAATCTTGTTCAAAAGCACAAGTTTATTTTCCTGCCTATTTGCTAGATAGTTGCCCCGTGACGCAGAAGCATTTTGGATCTAGCATTACGCTACAATCTTGCACAGTTGTTATTCTCCTTTCATTTCCCGGTAGTAGATGGAGGGAATGTGAGAAAGAGGTAATGAATTTGCAATTCCACTGTCAAATTTATGAGACCTCTTTAAAAACATCCTGCTTAGGTTTACTCCGTTTCAGGAGCACATCTTCAAAAATCATCTCTGAATTGTCAAGTTGCATTTCAGAATAACAAAGTAACAAAGTTGGATGGGACTTTGGAGGTCTTCTAGTCCACCCCCCCTGCTCAGGCAAGAAGCACTATACCATTTCAGACCAATGGTTGTCAATCTCTTCTTGAAAACTTCCAGTGTTGGAGCATTTACTGCTTCTGGAGGCAGGTTGTTCCACTGGTTAATTGTTCTAACTGTCAGGAAGTTTCTCCTTAGTTCCAGGTTGCTTCTCTCTTTGATTAGTTTCCATCTGTTGCTTCTTGTCCTGCCTTTGGAGAATAGCTTGACTCCCTCTTCTTTGTTCCTCACTTCCTCAGTGTTTCTCAACCTTGGCAACTTTAAGATGTATGGACTTCAACTCCCAGAATTCTCCAGCCAGCCATGAAGTTTATACATCTTTAATTTACTGAGGTTGAGACATATTATTATAGATAATAGATATAAGTAGGAAAACCCCATCCAATGTTTTTAAGGTTCAGAACATAGATTGGATCTTCCTCAGCTGGCAAAGTGGGTGCTGATCTCAAAATGTTGGGGAGACAGGGAGGAGGTGACTTCATTCATCTTCTTCCATAACTTCGAGCACAAGAGTCCGAGGTCCTGTCACAATGAGGTTGCTCACAGTCTGATAGTCCAAATGTAAAACATACATTCCATTCACTGAGTAGACAAATTGGCAGACCTGAAAAAGGAAGAAACAGCATAAAACACCCCTAAACTAAGCGGCACTCATCCATCCATCTGTCTGTCTGTCTGTCTGTCTGTCTATCTATATTTCATGCATGCATCCATCCTTTATCCACCATCCACCCATCATCTCTCATCTATCTACCAACTATCTATCTCTGATCTAATCTATCTCTTATCTACAGATCAATTTCTCATTTATCTGCCAGTCAGTATCTATCTATCTATCTATCTATCTATCTATCTATCTATCTATCTATCTATCTATCTATCTATCTATCTATCTATCTATCCGCGATGGGTTGGACACGACTTCGCAATTCACAACATCTATCTGTCTGTCTGTCTGTTATCTCTCTACGTCTCTATGTCTCTATGTCTCTATGTCTCTATCTATTTATCTATCTATCTATCTATCTATCTATCTATCTATCTATCTATCTATCTATCTTTCATCCATCCATCCATCCTTTATCTATCATCCATCCATCATCTCTCATCTATCTACCAACTATCTATCTCTGATCTAATCTATCTCTTATCTACCAATCAATTTCTCATCCAACTATCTCTCATCTATCTGCCAATCAGTATCTATCTATCTATCTATCTATCTATCTATCTATCTATCTATCTATCTATCTATCTATTATCTATCTATCTATCTATCCGTCTGTCTGTCTATTATCTATCTATCTATCTATCTTTCATCCATCCATCTATCCTTTATCTATCATCCATCCATCATCTCTCATCTATCTACCAACTATCTATCTCTGATCTAATCTATCTCTTATCTACCAATCAATTTCTCATCCAACTATCTCTCATCTATCTGCCAATCAGTATCTATCTATCTATCTATCTATCTATCTATCTATCTATCTATCTATCTATCTATCTATTATCTATCAATCTATCTATCAACCTTGTTTCCCCCAAATCTACCCTGAAAATAAGACCTAGGTTGATTTTGGGGGTTGGGCCTAATATAAGCCCTACCCCCCCAAATAAGCCCTACTTAAGACCCCGCCCACTCGTCCCACCATTGGTTTTTTGGCAAGCCAGATCAAGTGCCTTCCCCCCCACTCGACTTGCATGCCGCCGGTGCCACTGCCGTCAGGTGCCTGAACGTTAAGAGAGCCGGGGCCTGAGGCAAGCAGAAGCTGCCTCCTTAGTATCCCTGCCCTGGATTGGGGGATCCAGTGGGAAGGAGGGGGTGGGGACTGGCCGGGGGCCCCAACCAGCAGCTTCTCTCTTTCACCCTCACCCCGAAGCAGCCTCTGGAGGTGGCCTGCACTGCCCCACGGGCTTTGCCGGCTTTCTTGTCCTCTGCAGAAGGGCAGGAAAGAAAGTTCAGCATTCCGAGAGTTCCCAAATCTGGAAGGAGACTCAGACTGCCTTTTCATTGACATTCATCATCAATGTTGTAATCTGTCCGTTTATTTTTCAAACAAATCATTTATATTTACCACGATTAGCCTCCTTGATTGCCAAGTCTTTCTACCTGCCAGTCTAATAAAATTCAAGTGGTTGACAGATGGAGGGTGTTTGGCAAGGAAAGGCATCAGATTGGAAGATCCCACATATCTAATTCACGAGGCTTAAATCTAGTACCTTCATGCCAGCAGCAGCAGCTGGTCCTCCTGGATCTACAGCCTGGATGTGGCATGGCTGACCTCCACGGACCACAAAACCCCAGCCAACTGCATCCCCTACAATCTGCAAATGAGAAGGTAAACGAGGAGGAGGAGCAGAAGGAGGAGGAGGAGGAGGAAAGGAAGAGAAGAGAAGAGGAGAAGGAGGAGGAAAGGAGAGGAGGAGGAGGAGGAGGAGGAGGAGGAGGAGGAGGAGGAGGAGGAGGAGAAGAAGAAGAAGAAGAAGAAGAAGAAGAAGAAGAAGAAGAAGAAGAAGAAGAAGAAGAAGAAGAAGAAGAAGAAGAAGAAGAAGAAGAAGAAGAAGAAGAAGAAGAAGAAGAAGAAGAAGAAGAAGAAGAAGAAGAAGAAGAAGAAGAAGAAGAAGAAGAAGAAGAAGAAGAAGAAGAAGGAGAAGGAGAAGGAGAAGCTTTATCTGTATATCCAAAAAACATCTTATTGTTTGATTTTTCTTTTGGCCCATACTTCTACAGACTTGGGGCAATCCTTGGCTGACTTTGTCTACATTTGGAAACACAACATGGTTGGGCCTGGATGGACCCATACAGGAAAGCCTTGGAAAGTCCAGGCTACACAGTAGGATAGGAAGTCAAGATGTATCTTGGAAAAAAGACAATGACTCTGATACTCTTATCGGGAAAAATACATGGATGTTTCTACAAAGTCCTCAAGAACTAAGGATGGAGAACTTGGTGGGTCAACCTTGCTTGATTCTATGGAAAATACCACCATTAACGCTTGAATGGCAGACCATCCGTCTTAAGACAGAGCAGTATTTTTCAACCGTGGTTCACTCTAAGAGGTGTGGACTTCAGTTCCCAGAATTCTCCAGCCAACCAGCTGGCTAGGGAATTCTGGGAGTTGAAGCCCACACCTCTTAGAGTGGTCAAGGTTGAGAAACACTGAGATAGATCGAAAAGTCAAAAGCCATGCGGAAATAAAGGAGTGGAAGATGATTTATCACACTATTGTCAAAGACATGATGTACATCTGTCCCCAATTCTTAGGAAATGACCTTGAGGTGAAACTTTTATCTACAAATACTGGCAGTGGGGGATGTTCTGAGTTACAGCAAGCAGTCAGAATGATTTATTTCAGCAACAATGCTAACTTGTTGACCTGTATACTCACTGTCAGCGTTTTCTTGATATAAGGTGCTCCGGGTGTCAAAAGCTCCTCATTGGTGACTGGTCTCTTCAAGACTTGCATGGAAACGGAGAAAAATTGAGGATGACATTGGATTGGATTAGAGAAATATTCTAGCTTTTCAACTATAAGGTTAATTACGTCGGACAATTTATTCTCCGTTACATTAAAATTAAGAGAATAATGTTTTATGAATATGGGTGTTTTAGAAAATTGATTATTAGTATTTTAAAATATTGGTATTATTTGCTTAAATTTAGAGGGTGTTTGTTTGAATCTCTAGGCGAGGTACATAGCATATAAATTTAATGTCGTTGTTAGTTGCTAAGTCATGTCCGACCCATCGCAACCCCATGGACAACGTTCCTCCAGGTCTTCCTGTCCTCTACCATCTTCTGGAGTCCATTTAACCTCACACCTACTGCTTCAGTGACTCCATCCAGCCACCTCATTCTCTGTCGTCCCTTTCTTCTATTGCCCTTCATCTTTCCCAGCATTAGGCTCTTCTCCAGTGAGTCCTTCCTTCTCATTAGGTGGCCAAAGTCCTTTAATTTCAACTTCAGGATCTGGCCTTCCAAAGAGCAGTCGGGTTGATCTCCTCTAGGACTGACCAGTTTGATCGCCTTGCAGTCCAGGGGACTTGCAGGAGTCTTCTCTAGCACCATAGTTCAAAGGCCTCAATTCTTTGGCGCTCAGCCTTTCTTATGGTCCCACTTTCACAGCCATACATTGCAACTGGGAAAACCATGGCCTTGACTATACATACTTTTGTTGGCAGGGTGATGTCTCTGCTTTTTAGTATGCTATCTAAATTTGCCCAGGAAGATAAAATCTGTCACTACCTCCATTTCTTCCCCATCTATTTGCCAGGAATTGAGAGGGCCGGATGCCATGATCTTGGCTTTCTTAATGTTGAGTTTCAAGCCAACTTTTGCACTTTCCTTCTTCACCTGCATCAAAGTGGCTTTTTAGTTACTCTTCACTTTCTGCCATTAGAGTGGTATAAATTTAATAGGCAAATAAATAAATAGTTGCTGATTATCTCTTGAAGTAAAAGAAAGTTGGAAGCCCTTAAATGTGCCAGTTGCAATTTTGGCCCCTTTTAATTTGTTTTGATATTCCCTTTCCCTGTTTATGTTGGCTTGTATTTTAATGTTTGATTTTCAAATGTAATAAAGCTATAATTTTTTAAAGAAAAGGAAAGGGGGAAAAATGATAGGCAGATCATTCCATTAAATTACAGGTAGTCCTCAACTTACAGCCCAGAATTTCTCTTGCTAAGCAAAGACAATTGTTAAGTGAGTTTTGCCCCATTTTATGACCTTTCTGGCCCCGGTTCTTATGTGAGTCACTGCGCTTGTTAAATAAGTAACACCGTTGTTAAGCAAATCTGACTTCCCCATTGACTCTGCATGTCAGAAGTTGCAAAAGATGACCATGTGATCCCGGGACACTGTGACCGTCATAAATATGAGTCAGTTGCCAAGCATCTCGATTTATGGGTGACGTGGGAATGCTGCGATGGTCGTTTATGAAAAAGGGTCATAAGTGACATTTTCCAGTGCCATTGTAACTGTTGTGATTCCTTGACAGCCAGTGGACTCGGCAGCTGAGTCTGAGGAATTAGAGGAGGAGGAGGGGCCTGGAGTGACATCAGAGTCAGAGAAAGGCTCTGAGGAGCTCCAAGACTTACAGTCTGATGAGGAGCCTGGCCCCTCTACTTGCGCTCAGGCTGAGACACAGCTGTGCTGGGAGTCTGAGTTGGACAATGATGAAGAACAGCTGGGACAAATCCCGGATGCACAAAAGCTCAGGTAAGAGAAGCGAGTAGGACAGAGGAATGCAATGGGGCGGCTCCAAATGCAAAGGAGAAGGCATTAGGAAGCCACGCCTTGGCTGCATAATAAAAGGGAAGGTGTGGGAGGTGCTGGTTGCCGAAGGCAACCGTTCGCTTTGAGGATCGAGTTTCTGTGGACTGTGTTTGTTTGCCTTGGACATCAGGTCTGTGAATAATAAAAGGGGTTGGTTTTTTTTCTTGCAGTTCCTGCCTATTTCTTAGAAGAGGGGTTTCTCCTTGTGAGCCTAACAAGGACTCACGTAGGCTGGGACAGAACAGTAACTTCAAACAGTCACAAAATGAATGGTTGTAAGTCGAGAACTCATGATGCCATCTCTTGTTTCATGTTCAACTTATCTTAAAAGAAAAAATAAAGGTAAGGAAGAATGGCTCACCAGATTTAGGATTGCACTCAATAGCTGGCACCATTCCCAGGTTTGGAGAGAGGTTGTAATAGAGACTGGATCCCCCAGCCAGCGAAGTTACACTGCTTCTTCGGACCGCCGAGACAATTTTAATTTCCTTATTAGGTTGGACTGAAAGAAATAAATAGTATTCTGCTGAAGTCAGAGAGCACTCTGTGTATGTGTGTGTGTTTGTTTGTGTGTGTATGTGTATTTGCTTAATATACTGTATTAGATAAATATAAATAAAATTACAACTCTATCTTTGTAACAACGTATTATACTCTGTTTATTTTTTCTGCTCTGTTTTTTCATTTATACTTGAAGCATTTATTACATATTTTTTATAATGTATGTATTTTTATGTTGCATTCCTGTATTGTTTTTCTCTTTTTTACTCTTACTGTTTTGAAAGCAACTCTGATGCCGTGCCCGTGTGTTTGTCTGTATATGTATCTGTCTGTTTGTGCGGAGTTTGACCAAAATTGCAGCCTTTCACATTTTATTGTGAAATCAGGTTTTTTTTTTTTCATTAGCCCAGGGGTCTTCAAACTTGGCCACTTTAAGACTTGTGGACTTCAAGTCCCAGAATTCCTCAGCCAGCCAGGGCTGGCTGAGGAATTCTGGGAGTTTGTCCATAAGTCTTAGAGTTGCCAATTTTGAAGACCACTGCATTAGCCTTTCCAAATTAATGAATAGCATTCTTATCTGAATCCAAGCAAGTTATAGTCATAGCAATAAAAGCACAGGGAGAAAATAATAGCACTGGGACAAAATAGCACAGAGTCTCTAGTTTTGGCTTGCTATTCTAAGCAATTGAGGACCAGGAGCTGAGATAAGGGAGAATTTGTCCTTATTTCAAATTTTCATACAAATATATTCAACTATGCCCAGCGTGGTTCCTTATACACCAGCCACCTGCCTTATCCTTTTTAAACTGTTTTGTTGATGTTCACTGTTCTTTTTCAATAGCTATTAAAATGAAATACACTCAATAAAAATGTATCCTGGAATGTATGCTTTGAAGAAAGTGTGCACAACATCTATATGATATTATGGCAATTTGTTTGGCCCAAATGTGTCATTTATTTTTTAAAAAAATAGAGGCAAAATTGAATACTTTAGGTGAAACACGCTCAAACAAGCATGCATATTTTCTGCAGTCTGTAAATGAAGAAAGTATACAGGCCTGGGCTGGGCAGATTGGCCCCTCCATAAAGGATTTTAAAAAGCAGGAAATAGGAGAGAATGTTAGGAACGTGCAGTTTTTGTTTTTTCATGTATGTACTGTATATGTGCAAGTAAATATCAATGTACTAAACAAATGTATATACCCGCCCAACTCACACATAGGTGACTATGGACATCTTGCAACATTTAATTTTTTAAAAAAAAAAAAATCTGTCATATAATGTATGCCTACGATTGCAGGATGGTTTTCGGGGAGACATAAAATAATACAGGGGTATCTGTCATTCCAGAAAGTGCTGGGAGAAATGAAGAAGTAGAGCTAGATAAGAGAACCAGGGTGGTGCCTTATTTAAAGAACAGTCTTCTGTTTCTATTCCTCTTTCAAATTCTTCCTTCTCTTTCCTCCTTCTCCCTCCCTCGCTCCTTCCTTCTTCTCCTTTTATTCTTTCCTCCTTCTCCTTCCTCTTTCCTCTTTCCTTCCTCTCCCTCCTCTTTCTCCTTCCTCTTTTCCTTTCCTTTCCTTTCTTTCCTCTCTCCTCTTCTTCCCCCTCCCTCCCTCCCTCCCACTCTTCCTTCCTTCCCTCTTTCTTCCTTTGTTCCTTCTTCTCTTTCATCCCCTCCCTTCCCCCTCTTTTCTTCCTTCTTTTTTCAATTGTTCCTTCTTCCCTTCCTTTCTTCCTTTCCTTCCCTCCCTTCCTCGTGTCTCTCCTTTTTTCCTTTTTTCCTTTTCCTTCTTCCCTTTCTTCCCCTCCCTCCCTCCCTCCCTTCCCCCTCTCCTTTCTTCCTTCTTTTTTCAATTGTTCCTTCTTCTGTCCCTTTCTTTCTTTCCTTCCCTACCTTCCTCCTCTCCTTTCTTCCTTTTTTCCTTCATTCCTTCTTCCCTCCCTACCTCCCTCCCTCCCTCCCTTCCTTCCTTTGTTCCTTCCTCTCTCCCTCCCTCCTCTCCTTTCTTCCTTTTCCCCTTCGCTCCTTCCTTCCTTCCCTCCCTCCTCTCCTTTCTTCCTTTTTTCCTTCGTTCCGTCTTCCCTCCCTCCCTCTCTTTCTCCCCCCTTCCTTCCTTCCTTCCTTCCTTTGTTCCTTCCTCCCTCCCTCCTCTCTTTTCTTCCTTTTTCCCTTCGCTCCTTCCTTCCTTCCTTGCTTCCTTCTTCCTCTCTCCTTTCTTCCTTTTTTCCTTCATTCCTTCTTCCCTCCCTTTCTTCCTTTCCCTCCCTCCCTTCCTCCTCTCTCCTTTCTTCCTTTTTTCCTTTGTTCCTTCTTCCCTCCCTCCCTTCTGCCCTTCCTCCCTTCCTCCTCTCTCCTTTCTTCCTTTTTTCCTTTGTTCCTTCTTCCCTCCCTTCCTTCCTCCCTTCTTCCTCTCTCCTTTCTTCCTTTTTTCCTTCGTTCCTTCTTCCCTACCTTTCTTCTTTTCCTCCTCCTTTTTCCTTCCTCCCTGCCTCCCTCTCTCCTCTCCCCCCCCTCCCCCCCGTATCTTCAGCTGCAGGTACCTGACAAGAAGCTGGAGGCGTTCTGCTCGGGGTTCAGCTTGCGCAGACAGAAGGGGCTGTCGGGGCTGTCCGACAGTGTCCTGACCGAACTTTCGCTGAGCAGTTCCGTAAGTCGCCTCCTTCGTCGGAAATTGATCCGAAACTGGTAGAGGAGGTCCCGGTCGTAAAAATGGCACTGAGCGGAGACTGTGGAAAGAAGGAGCCGCGAGGCAGAAAAGTCACAGCAAGCGTTTAATCCTCTTGATCCAGCCACGGGCCTCTGTTATTCTCATTCACTTATTGATCCCCACTCTGGCCATTTATTAAAATCCCCAAATGCAAATAAAACAATTAACTGCAGACAAGTAGTCCCTGACCTACAGCCATTGGTTTGGTGATGGTCCAAAGTCACAGAGGCGGTGAAAAAAAAAGGGACCAGTGACCGTTTTTCACACTTATGACCATTGCAGCCTCTCCGTGGTCACGTGATCAAAATTCAGACACTTGGCGACTGGCCATTGGCCTGCCTTGTCAGCAGCCGCCGGGAAATTCACAGGATGCTGCGATCAGTGTAAATATACGCCGCCGGTTGCCAAACAGTCAAATGTGGATCACATGACCATGGGGATGCTATAATGTCATAAGTGCAAGGACTGGCTATGAATCCCTTTTTTTAGCATTCGTCTGACGTCAAACAGTTGTTAAATGAATGGTCATAATTTGAGGACTGCCTGAATTCAAATCATCATAGCATATATTTTTTCCAGTGGGGTCCTTGGTGCTTTCTGAGCTTGGCGGTTTTCTTATAGATGTTTCATTACCCAATTACGTAACATCATCAGTGCTAGAAGGGAGTAGGGTTTGTGAGGAGGAGGGGAATTGTGTGGTCCCTGGTGATCTCTGAGCTTGGTTGTTTTCTTGCAAATGTTTTATTACCCAACTAGGTAACATCATCAGTGCTAGAAGGGAGTAGGGTTTGTGGAGAGGAGGGGGAGGAGGAGGAGGAGGAGGGGGAGGAGCAGCAGCAGCAGCAAAGAACTGTGGGGTCCTTGGTGCTCTCTGAGCTTGGCGGTTTTCTTGTAGATGTTTCATTACCCAATTACATAACATCATCAGTGCTAGAAGGAAGTAGGGTTTGCGGGGGGGGGTGGAGGAGGAGGAGGAGGAGGAGGAAGAGGAAGGAAGGAAGGAACTGTGGGGTCCTTGGTGCTCTCTGAGCTTGGCGATTTTCTTGCAGACGTTTCATTACCAAAATAGGTAACATCATCGGTGCAAACCCCACACCGTTCTAGCCCTGATGATGTTAGCTAGTATGGTAATGAACATCCGCAAGAAAACTGCCAAACTCAGAGAGCACCAAGGATCCCGCAGTTTAGCCCTGAGCTTCAGAGATTCTCTTCTATCGCCTTTTCAGTCGTGTGTGCCAACGTCTCGGCATTACCTCCTCCTACGCCATACCGTGCTGGATGATCCCGTGTTCTAGGAGAGTTTGGCAGAGTTCCACAGCTTCCTTCCGGTTTGCGGCCTCCCCTTCCTCAACCAGCCAGTCCACCATCTCACAGCCCAGGAAGGTCCTCTGGTATTTGACCAGGTTCTCTTCTCTGACTTTGAGAATGGAGTTGTCCATGCCGATCAGCCTATAGTCAACAGACAGGAAGACACGGAAACAAGGATATCCGCTGATTTGGACACACCACAAATCCATGCAGCCAGTCCAAGTTCAATTGGGCAGTACGACTTTAAAATTCAGGTAAGGAAGGACAGAGAAAAAACAGGTGAAGGTTTTCCCTTGATCAGTTGATTCCAACTCTAGGGGTTGGTGTCTCATGTGGCCTTGAATTTTTTCCTGTACAGGTATAGTCCTCAGCTTACAGCCACAACCGGCATCAGAATTTCTGTCGCTCCGTGATGTGATTATGGAGTTGCACCCCATTTTAAATTCACTAAATCAGTGGTTCTCAACCTTTTTAATGCTGCGACCCCCCCCCAACCGGTCGTAAGTCAAGGACTACTCAACCGGTCGTAAGTTGAGGACTACTCAACTGGTGCAGCACCATTTGCAGAATGGGACTTTTGGCGGGCTCAGCAGGGCAGAGACAGCCTGGATAATTCCTACTGGCTTTTGAAAGTCAATAGAATTAGACTCTAGTCAAGAGAGTCTATTCTATTGGCTTTCAAAAGCCAATAGAATAAATGGGAGTAGTACAGCTAAGGAAAAGGGGGGAAAAAATGGCGGACTGCGTTGTTTGGCGACCCCTGTGAAATGGTCATTTGATCCCAAATGGGGTCCCGACCCACAGGTTGAGAACCGCTGCACTAAATGAACTTTTGTAAGTCTATGAAGATTTCTAGAAGGGCTGTAATCCATCTGTCACCACTGGAGGGCAGTCCAAGCCTACTTTATTTCTCTGTTTAGTTCTTGTTTTGAGTTTTGTGCTTTCAAGTCCATTTTTGACTCCTGAAAATTGCCTGGAATTAGTCCTTAGATGGAGAAAAGAAGACCATGCTTCAAATGCCATCAAACTAACGAGTCCCTGGACTTTTTTTGGGCAAAGTTTTTCGGAAGGATTTTCCAAGTGATGCAAAAGCACAGGAATAAGGTTCCAGTTTGCAGTTTGTGTCTCAACCAGAATGCTTAATTTAAAAACAAATCTTTGCTGAAGGAAGCCTGGCTGAAGGGACCCCTCGGTGACACCAATAATGGCAATGACAGGAGGGGGAAAAATAATTCTAGGATCTGCAACATCAACAGCAAATTTTGGCATTTTGTCTCACCTTTGCACAGACACTTTAGAGATATTTATTTATATCCCGCCTTTATTATTTTTATATTTAGATCACCAAGGATACTTTGTAGGATTTTTATACCTAGAAGGTTTTGGGGAAAAAAAGAAAGAAAGAAAGAAAGAAAGAAAGAAAGAAAGAAAGAAAGAAAGAAAGAAAGAAAGAAAGAAAGAAAGAGAAGGAAGGAAGGAAGGAAGGAAGGAAGGAAGGAAGGAAGGAAGGAAGGAAGGAAGGAAGGAAGGAAGGAAGGAGAGGGAGAGATGGAGAGATGAAGGAAGGAAGGAAGGAAGGAAGGAAGGAAGGGGAAGAAAGGAAGAAGGGGGAGGGAGGGAGAGATGGAGAGATGAAGGAAGGAAGGAAGGAAGGAAGGAAGGAAGGAAGGAAGGAAGGAAGGAAGGGGAAGAAAGGAAGAAGGGGATGGAGGGAGAGATGAAGGAAGGAAGGAAGGAAGGAAGGAAGGAAGGAAGGAAGGAAGGAAGGAAGGAGGGAGGGAAGATTAAGGAAGGAAGAAGGGGGATGGAGGGAGAGATGGAGAGACGAAGGAAGGAAGGAAGAAGGAAGGAAGGAAGGAAGGAAGGAAGGAAGGAAGGAAGGAAGGAGGGAGGGAGGGAGGGAAGATTAAGGAAGGAAGGAAGAAGGAAGGAAGGAAGGAAGGAAGGAAGGAAGGAAGGAAGGAAGGAAGGAAGGAAGGAAGGAAGGAAGGAAAAAAGGAAATGGGAGGAAGGAATTCCCATTCATCTCTTTCCCCAAATCCTCCCAAAATTAACGGCCGGAGAAATGTAGTGAATGGGTTTCCACCGAAACCTCTGAAGACCAGGAAGACGGAGGGCTCACGTACGTCTCGTAGAGGTTTTGTCCTCTCAGGAACACCTTGACTTCCTTGTTGAGCGGGAAGGTCCCATCATCCTTGCGGAAGCGATAGAGTAGCTTAGCATCTTTGTAGTCCAAATGTTCATCACACACTGAAAGGCATTTAAGAACAATTCTTAGAGCAGGGTTTTTCAACCTTTTCACCCACTGTACCATTTTTAGGATACGGCAACATCCAAGGACCACCAGTCGCCTAGCAAGGTGTCAAAAACTTGATGACCAAAAAAAAAAGGAAAAAAGTAATAAAGTACAGGTAGTCCTCGACTTACAACAGTTCGCTTAGTGACTGTTCGAAGTTACAATGGCACTGTGCCCCCCAAGCCACAGCCGAGCAAGACACCTGCCTGCCCACCTGGCCACGCTCTTCCTCCTGTCTGAGGTTTTCATTGTTGTGAGCATTTCTGTTGAGGATTGGCAGTGGGGGTGGGGTGGGGGAGTGTTTGGTTTTTATTCCCCCCCATCTGCTGGGACACTGTGACCATCATAAATACGAATCAGTCGCCAAGCATCTGAATGTAAAACACAAGACCCTGGAGATGCTGCAACATTCCAGCTGATTGGCGCTTCTTCTGGGCTCAGCAGAAGCACCAGGATCAGCGCCGAGCTCCAGCTGGAGCCTGGCGCTGATCCTGGAGCTTCCCACTGAGCCCTGACAGTCCTGAAGAAGCGCCAATCAGCTGGAAAGCGGCACTGATCCTGGCGCTTCCACTGAGCCCTGACAGCCCTGCAGCTCCAACCGTCTCTCGCTCAGGCTTGTGCGGTGCTGCCACCGGTTCAGCTCATTCCCCTCCCCCACTACCACTTTTCTAGGATGGTGGCGTACCACCTGCCAGGTGCCAATGTACCACAGGTGGTACCCGTGGTTGAAAAGCCTTGTCTTAGACCCTCCTAAGCTTTGAGGCCCAAAGTTAGACCAAAGCAGGTCTGGTCTCCAACAGAGACAAGAATGTTAAGATTACATTTGGTATAATGCTTAATTTTCTATCCCCCACCCCGTTTTTTTTTTTTTATTTTCAGATCAGGAAGGGCTCCAACTATTTATCCTCAAATATCACAAATTGCCAGCTGTGCCTCCCCTACAGCAGTCCTTGACTTACAACAGTTTGTTTAGTGACAGCACAAAATATATATATATATATATATATATATATATATATATATATATATATATATATATATATATATATATATAAAACATGCTTTCACTAAAAGATGTGATGGAGATTATTTTGTTTTGCTTTAATTTATTTTATCTTATTTATGTAACCAAGGCAGGACTAGCACTCACCATCTTCCAGTTTCAAGGCTGATGCTTTTTCTGCTACACCAGTGTTTCTCAACCTTGACAATTTTAAGGCATGTGGACTTCAACTCCCAGAATTCCACAGCCAGCAATGCTGGCTGTGGAATTCTGGGAGTTGAAGTCCACATGCCTTAAAATTGTCAAGGTTGAGAAACACTGTGCTACACCAAACTGGCTCTATGAGTGTTAATAATTAACCCTAAACTAATAGCAGCTCCATTAGAAACCCACACACACACACACCCCTCCAGTAGCAGCATTTCATTTATTTTGAGATGGATCTGCAGTGGGCCGAATGAAAACTTGGGTGTTTACCGAGCTGCGTAAATCAGGCAGAAGTGACAGATCTGCAAACATTCTCCCATGGGAGAACAGACGGCCTTGTTGCATTAAATCACCCTCACCTGCTCTTTTTATCTGCCACCTCCCTATTAAGCTGGAAAAGTGTTTACACCTTTGAATGTACAGGTAGTCCTCAACTTACATCCCAAATTTCTGTGGCTAAGTGAGGAAGTTGTTAAGAGAGTTTTGCCTCATTTTACGACATTTCTTGCCACCCGTTGTTAAGTGAATCACGGCAGTTGTAAAGTTAGTAACACGGTTGTTGAATGAACCCGGTTTCCCATTGACTTTGCTTGTCAGCGGGTCACAAAAGGGGATCATGTGACCCCGGGACACTGCGACCGTTGTAAATATGAGTCAGTGGCCACAAGCGTCTGAATTTTGATCACATGGCCCTCGGGATGTTGCAACGGTCGTAAGGATAAAAAACGGTCATCAGTCCCTTTTTTTCAGAGCTGAAGATAGCAGTAGGGACAGGGACAGGGATAAAGACAGGGATAGGGACACCGACACGAACAGGGATAGGGACAAGGACAGGGACAGGACAAGGATAGAGATAGAGACAGAGACAGGGACAGGAACACAGATAGGGATAGGGCAAGGTCAGGGTCAGGGTCAGGACAGGACAGGGATAGAGACAGGGACATGGACACGGACACGGACAGGGACAGGGATAGGGATAGGGATAGGAACAAGGACAGGGTCAGGGAAAAGGTCAGGGACAGGACAGGACAGGGATAGAGATAGAGACAGGGACAGAGACAGGAACAGGAACAGAGATAGGGATAGGGCAAGGCCAGGGTCAGGACAGGACAGGACAGGGATAGAGACAGGGACAGGGATAGAGACAGGGACACGGACATGGACACGGACAGGGATAGAGACAGGGACAGAGACAGGGATAGGGATAGGAACAAGGACAGGGTCAGGGACAGGACAAGGATAGGGATAGAGACAGGGACAGAGATAGAGATAGGGATAGGAACAAGGACAGGGATAGGGACAGGACAGGGTCAGGGACAGGACAAGGATAGGGATAGAGACAGGGACAGAGATAGAGATAGGGATAGGAACAAGGACAGGGACAGGGACAGGACAGGGATAGAGACAGGGACAGGGACATGGACATGGACATGGACAGGACAGGGATAGGGATAGGAACAGGGACAGGGACAAGGACAGGGACAAGGACAGGGACAGGGACAGGACAGGGATAGAGACAGGGACAGGGATAGGAACAAGGACAGGGTCAGGGACAGGACAGGACAGGACAGGGATAGAGACAGGGACAGGGACAGGGACATGGACATGGACACGGACACGGACAGGACAGGGATAGGGATAGGGATAGGGACAGGGACAGAGATAGGGACAGGACAGGGACAGGAACAAGGACAAGGACAGGGACAAGGACAGGACAGGGATAGAGACAGGGACAGGATAGGACAGGACAGAACAAAAACTTTATTGTCACTTTAAATGCACACTAATCAGCATCATTAAAATGAAATTTTGTTGCATTCAGCTCTCAAAAAAAAAATACCATTATGCATATACCCACATACACTCACATATATGACGCAGAGAAACATCACCGTCTACTTCAAGTGTACACATACACCTGGCGAAAAAAAAAAAGAATCCAGCGAATTTACCAGGCTGATGGCATTTAAGGAACCAAGCTGTTGCAGAATCTAAGAGTTCTGCTATAAATAGGAGTCACACCCTGGAGTCACATGACTGCATTTTTTGGCCTTTGGCCATTGGCCCACTTTTACATCCATTTAGAGCGTCCCACAGTCACAAACACACTTGCGGTATTTACTTCCAGATTTTTGGCAAAAATACTCAAGAGAAAACAAGGGTCCACTGAACGGCCACCCCCCAAAAAAGTTTGTAAAAGAGGATTGGTTATGTGATGACCCAGTTTATGACTGTCATGGATTACGACGTGATGAAAAGGCTCCATTTCAGTTATAAGTCAAAGACTACCCATATAGCTGGTGCCCTGACATTGCATGAGATGCAGACTCAAATAAAGATAGTTGTCTACATACAAGCATTAGTTTAGCAATCATTTGAAGTTACAACGGCACGGGAAAAAAAGTGACTTATATCCAGTTTTCACACTTACGACGGTCACAGCATCTCTATGGTCATGTGATCAAAATTTGGGCATTTGCCAACGGGTATGTCTTGGTGACCGTTCCATTGTCCAGGGGTCATGTGATCACCATTCCTAGCCAGCTTCTGACAACCAAAGTCAATGAGACAAGCCAGGTTCTGTTAACAACCACGTGATTCATTTGACAACAGGGACAAAAACAAGGTCGTAAAATGGGGCACAAGCCACTTGGCAAGTGTCTTGGTTAGCAATGGATATTTTCGGCTCGTTTGTGGTTGCAAGTCAAGTACTAGCTGTAGTGCATCAGAACGTAGAAGAACTTGATGTATCTGCTCTGATCACCAAAATAGGGGTGTCTCTTGGACTGCAAGGAGATCCGATCAGTCGATCCTAAAGGAAATCAACCCTGGCTGTTCTTTGAAAGGACAGATCCTGAAGCTGAAAGGCTCAAATGTTTTGTCCCCCAAATGAGAAGAGAGGAGACCTTGGAGAAGACCCCGATGTTGAAGAAGATGGAAGGCGAAAGGAGAAGGAGACGGCAGAGGAGGAGATGGTTAGATGGTGTCATTGAGGCAATGAACGTCAATGTGGGCAAACTCTGTGAGACAGCGGAGGACACAGGGCGGAGGGCTGCCATGCTTGGTCCATAAGGTCCCAAAGAGTCAGACAGTGACTGAACAACAACAGTCAAAAGATAGTGAAAGCTGTAGGCAAGTCCTAAAAGGCTGGAGAAAGCATGGCTCATGGTGTCCACCTTAAACACCAAGCTCGGTTCAGAACTGACAAAGAGGTGGACTCCATCCTCACCTAGATACCATTTCTGGAAGAAGAAGAAAAACACCCAGAGAGCGGGCCATCTGTCCTATTTGCTGACTGCCAGCAGCCCTAAAAGTAGGCATAGGTGGGTGTCTGTGGAACATCTGATTCCTGTCCTGTCCATGAAGGAAAAGCCATCAAAGGAGACTTCAGTTCTCCACACTTGGATTTTGACCACTCCACGTACATACCCCCTCAGGGTAGAAAGTCCTTGCCCCGTTCTGTGTTGACACATGGAGTTCTCAGAGACACACAGAGCTGCTGATCCAAGCTTTTGTTGACTGTTCCTGCTTGGTCCTAGAAAGCCACGAGGGAATATCTCACAAGCTGCATATTTTTATTTGAGCCACCTCCAAATAGCTGGTTGGAGACAGGGAGAGAGCCAGGCCTTGTAGAGGGGCCCTTGCCATATAATCTTGAAAAGGGGATATTCATCAAGCAGGAAACACCTAAGAAATTTTTTTCCAGTGAGCTTTCCTACTTCAGTGATTGGCTTCTTCATGGTGGGCTTGGTGAAAAACTGAAGCATCCCCTTTTAAAGAAACAAACCCTCACCCCTTTGAGAATTTCCAGCTGTCTGCAAAAGAAAATCCCTCTTGTCCCAAAAGAGCAAGATTTTTTCAACTTTTCTTATCCTACAGGTTTAATTCTTGGTTCCTCACTCACATCCTTAAGGATATATTCCCCAACTTCCTATGATACACCAACATAGGTTATAGGCCAGGCTTTTCAGAAAACAAAATTTGCCATTTGTCTGAAATGTTATAGGCCATTCCTGCCTGAGCAGGGGTTGGACTAGACGACCTCCAAGGTCCCTTCCAACTTGATGATGATGATGATGATGATGATGATGATATGATAAAAAGGCAGCCGTATTGTGCAAATCTCTAATAACAGAAAGAGATTGTTAAGTCAAGTAGAAATATAAAGCAACTTTTGAACTAGCGCTTTACACAAAAGACTCAAAAAGGCAAACTCCCAAATTACTAATAAGAATATATATATATATATATATATATATATATATATATATATAATAAAGTTGTAAGGGACCCTGGAGGTCATCGAGTCCAACCCCCTGCTCAGGCAGGAAACCCTGTACCATTTCAGACAAATGGCTGTCCAGTCTCTTCTTAAAAACTTCCAGTGTTGGAGCATTCACCACTTCTGGAGGCAGGTTGTTCCACTGGTTAATTGTTTTAACTGTCAGGAAGTTTCTCCTTAGTTCTAGGTTGATTCTCTCCTTGATTAGTTTCCACCCATTGCTTCTTGTCCTGCCTTCAGGCGCTTTGGAGAATAGCTTGACTGCCTCTTCTTTGGGGCAGCCCCTGAGATATTAGAACACTGCTATCATGTCCCCCTCATCCTTCTCTTTTTTTTTTTTTTTTTTTTTTATTGAAAATTTTTAAATTTTTACAAAAACAAATCCCCTTCCCATACCCCCCCCAACCCTACCTCACCCCCCTCCTCCCCAACCTCCCAAACCCTCCCCTAGACTTCCCAGAGCTGAGTACAGGCTTAATTGAGAAAAAAAACTTAAAACACTTTTAAAACCTAAACAAATTTAAATACAATCATCATTCTATATAAACTCCCTCCAAAAACGCAAATTTAAACATTACTTTCTTTGAATATCTATAGCTATAATGTAAAATCTAATTTCTCCCTCTTTCTTTATCCTAATACAAAAAGATAAACATATAAACCTTTGTTGTACCATTAAAAATAAATACTCTTAGAAAACTTAAAGTAAATACATATTTCCTTCAATCTTCATCATCTTCTCACCTATCAAAAAAAAAAAAAAAAAAACTTAAAAATCCTAAACAAATCTAGACACATTTAGTTAAACAAATTATTTTCTCTTAAAAATATTAATAATAATATTTAAAAGCTTGAAACACTTTTAAATCCTAAACAAATCTAAATACAATCATCATTCTATATAAACTTTCTCCAAAAACACAGATTTAAGCATTACTTTCTTTCCTAAACAAATCTAGACATTTAATTAAGCAAATTATTTTCTCTTAGAAATATTAATAATAATATTTAAAAACCAAATTTAAGCATTACTTGAAACTTAAACAAATTATACTCCCTTCGAAACACAAATTTATTAGAATCCCCTCACTGAAATAAACAAATTATAATCCCTTCAAAACACAGGTTTAAACAATATTATCATTAAAGGTTTAAAACTTAAAACTGAAATATATTATTATCCCAAAACACATATTTAGACATTACATAAGACATTTTCCAAAAACGATATAAGTTTTACTTCTCCCACAATCTCAATAGTAAACTTCTTGTCTAAAGTTCTCATTCAATGTCCATAATTTTCTGTCCAATAACCAGTTGCACCCACTATAAACACAAACTTCTTATCTAAAATTTTCATTCAATATCCATAATCTTCTGTCTAATAGCCAGTTGCATCTACTATAAGCACAATCCATATTGGTCTCTCTTGCCCGCAAGCATCGAAAAAAATGCGTGGAATTCTGCCCTTGAAGATCGCTCCAAAGAGTTTGTAAGTCCTGGTTGACCCACCAGCTCAGGAATCAGTACCTGTGAAACTTCCTCAACCTCCTTCTTCTGTTGGTCTTTCTCTTTACATTTATATGTTACTTTTTCTTTACATTTATATGTTGCACAAGTCTCAGGGACCGATACCTGTAAAACTTCCTCAGTAAATTCCTCCTTGTGTTGATCTTCACAGTTGTAAGTTGTACAAGTTATCCTCTGCCCGTTCCTCTCTTGTTGGTGCCCCTCAAGCTGAAATTTCCCAATTTCGATTTCAGGCAGCAATTCCACCCTTGAAGATTGCTCCAAAGACTTTGTAGGTCTAACTTCTCCCAGAGCTACCCTTGAAGATTGCTCCAAAGACTTTGTAAGTCCAACATCTCCCAGAGATTCAGAGACCGCTGAATATGAAACTTCCTTAACCTTCTTCTGTTGCTGCTTTTCTTTGGAGTTATGTGCTACACAAGTTGTCTTCTGCTCCTCAATCTGGACTTGTTGAGACCTAATAGATGGCGATGCACATACCCCCAGGACCGAAGTATAAAAATCTTTTGCTTGAGAAACAGTATTAAGTCTATGACATGTCCCCAGGTAGTTCACCACCATTCCAGTCGGAATATCCCATCTGAATAGAATTTTTCTCTTTTTAAGTTCATTTACTAGAAAAGCAAACTCCTTTCTTCTTCTTAAAATTTTAGATGGGATCTCCTTAAAAATTATGACATCTTGTGAAGCAATTTGAAATCTCTTCTTATAATAGGCTTGCACAATTTGATTGCGTAAGGATCTTTTACCAAAGTAAATTACCACATCTCTTGGCAGATTCTTCTGTGCTGCCACCACAGAGTTAACCCTAAATAATTTTTCAATTTCACTAAGTATTCCCTCTTTTTCTTTATTCAAAATCAATGCAAAGTCCTTTGCAACCATTTCTTTCAAATCTTCTTGAAAAGACTCTTCCAGGCCTCTGATTCTTAAGGCATATTCCATTTGTCCATATTGAAGCATAAGAATCTCATTTTCCATTTCTTTTTCCATACTTTCAATTTTCCCCTCCATTATGTCCACTTTTTCAGCTACCTCTTCCACATGGGAGTTCACCTTTTCAAGAACAGAAGCAACTCCTTCTAAAGCCAAAACAAAATCTTGTCTCAAGATCTTATTATTTTCCTCTAAAATCTTTTTCATTTCTGCCCTAATTTGAATTATAACATCTCCCATCATGTTTTGCAAATCCTTCATAGTTATTAGCTGACCCCCAGAAGAGGGTGAAACTGTTGATTTAGAAGCTGTAGAAATCCCTGGACGCTTTGGAGCCATCTTAAAGAAAAACCTTTAGCCCTTCTTAAAAAATTATAAAAATTCCTTCAAAAATCATAACTCCCTCCAAAGAAGGTCATTATAATAAAAAGAAAAAAGGGGGAAAAAAAGGAAGAGAAAAAGAATTAAAAAAAAGCTTTAATCCTTCTTAAAAATTGCAAAAAATTAAACAGAAAAAAGTCCTTCAAAAAAGAGTCATTACAATATAAAGAAGGGAGAAGAAAAAAATAATAATAATAATAATAATAATTAAATAGAAAAAGTCCATTCCAAAAAAAAAATACTTAGAGATACCAAAAACAACCATTCCAATCATAAGAAAATAAAAAGGGAAAGGGAAAGGAAAGAAAAAGAAACACAAAAAAGCCTGCCGGTCAACATTCTAACTTCAAAAAAAAAAAAAACACCGAGAGATTTGCCGATCGCCATTTTACTTTCCCTTTCAACAGAGAAAAAAAAAAATAAAATAAAATAAAAAGAGAGAATAAAAATAGAAGCAAGTCTTAAAACTTAAAATCCAAATAAATCAAAGAAAGCAAAAACTAAATCCTCTACTCAGCTCTGTCCGTTTATAAAAAAAAAAACTCACCAGTTCTCTTTAAGCACGGAGGTGTTTGCAGCGGCTCGTTTTGTCCCTGAGGACAAAAACAGCTGGGAAGCGGAGACAAGTCCGAACTCCGTGGGAGCACTCCTTTCACCCCCCCCCAAAAAAACTTGGGGGGTGCAAAAGAGGCTCTACCACTATTCGGACACTCTCTACCCCCCCCCTTTGCCCGGGAGGGGGATTTTGAACCGCTGAACAGCTGGTGTCTGCTGTTCATAGCGGTTCTTACACTTGCCCAGGAAAGACGGCTACAAAGTAGCCGCCATCGCGCGCGCAAAATCCACCGGAAGTCCCTTCTCTTTGTTAAACTAGACATACCCAATTCTAGCTACCGTTCCTTATATGCTTTAGCCTCCAGTCCCCTAATCATCTTTGTTGCTCTTCTCTGTATTCTTTCTAGAGTCTCAGCATCTGTTGCACTTCACCTACAAGGAAGTAATTACAGAGCAAATTTGTGTGTTTGATTTGGTGCTTATTTATTTATATCCTGCCTTTATTGCTTTTATAAATAATTTCAAGGTAGTGAACATACCTTATTTTAGCACAACAATCCTGTGAGATGGGTACGTAGGGCTGAGAGAGAGGGACTGGTCCCAAGTCATTTTTCATGCCCAAGGCAGAATAGAACTCACTGTCTCCTGATGATTGGACCAAAGTCACCCAGTTGGCTTTCATGCCTAAGGTGAGTCTAGAACAGGGATTCTCAACCTGGGGGTCGGGACCCCATTTGGGGTCAAACGACCATTTCACGGGGGTCGCCAAACAACGGAGTCTGCCATTTTTTCCCCCTTTTCCTTAGCTGTGCTACGCCCTTTTATTCTATTGGCTTTTGAAAGCCAATAGAATAGACTCTCTTGAATAGAGTCTAATTCTATTGGCTTTCAAAAGCCAATAGGAATTGTCCAGGCTTTCTCTGTCCCATTCTGCAAACGGTGCTGCACCAGTTGAGTAGTCCTCGACTTACGACTGGTTGAGTAGTCCTCGACTTACGACCGGTTGGGGGTCGCAGCATTAAAAAGGTTGAGAACCACTGGTCTAGAACTCAGAGTCTCTGATTTCTAGGCTGGGAGTTAATATTGTTATAATAAACCTATTAAAAAAAGACTGGTGAACGTCTCTTGTTTCACAAATGTTTCAGAAGTGTCCTTGGAAAAGGAATATTTGGGGCTTAAATAAATCTTGTTTAAAAACATGGGGCTCTCCCCTTTCTTTTGTTTACGCCATTCAGTCGTCAGGAGTCGTGCCTGATTCAATGGCACTTATGTAATGTAACTATTATTACTCATCCTGACCTTTTATGTTCCTCCCATTTATACTTTTACTGGCCTTGGGGATTATCCTCCTGTTTTGTTAAAAGCCCTCCTCTTTCATTATTTATGTCTGCAAAAGAACATAACCAGACCATCCTGGAAGTGATAGGAAACTGATCCTCAACTAGATTATTCTTTCAGCTATGCTTTTCAAAGAGAGGGAGCGGGTGGGGGGGGGGAATTTGCTCAAGTTCAGAGTAAAAGCAAGATGCCCAAACTTGTGGCCTTCCAGATATAGCTAAATTCCCAGGAGTCCTAGCCAGCCTGCTCAATGGTGAGAAAGATGGAATTTGATGTTCAACATTCAGGGATCTACAGAAGGACCCCAAGCTTGGTATAAGAACAGAGCAATAGAGTTGGAAGGCGCTTTGGAGGTCTTCTAGTCCAACCCCCTGCTCAAGCAGGAAACCCTATAACCGTGGTGGCGAACCTACGGCACGGGTGCCACAGGTGGCACGCAGAGCCCTTTCTGTGGGCACGTGTGCCGTTGCCCCAGTCCTACACCTTCAACGGGGTTTTATAATACCTTTTCGTTTTAGCCCTCCACCGCCATGTGCAAAAAAAAAAGGTTCAATCAATCAATTTCAACTTCTCGCAGGAAAAAAAAAGTTCTCGCAAAGTTGGAATTGATTGATTGAACTTTTTAGTCCCACCCAGTCTGTCGTTACCACTGCAGCCATGCCCACTCAATAGGCCACACCCACCCAATGGGCCACGCCCACCTGGCACCCAACAATACATAAGTGTGTTTTGGGTTGCAGTTTGGGCACTCGGTCTCTAAAAGGTTCGCCATCACTGCCCTATACTATTTCAGACAAATGGTTGTCCAATGTATTCTTGAAAGTCTCCAGTGATGGAGCACCCATAACTTCTGAAGACAAGCCGTTCCACTGGTTAATTGTTCTCACTATCAGGGAATTTCTCCTTAGTTCTACGTTGGTTCTCTCCTTGATTAGTTTCCACCCATTGCTTCTTGTCCTGCCTTCTGGTGTTTGGGAAAATAGCTTGACGCCCTCTTCTTTGGGGCAGCTCCTCAGATATTGCTATCATATCATCCCTAATCCTTTTTTTTATTAAAGTAGACATGCCCAATTCCTGCAACTGTTCTTGACATGTTTTGGCCTAATTATCTTTGTTGCTCTTCCCTGCATTCTGTGGGAAGTTAGTCTCCCAGAGAAGGAAATATTAAAAGGGCAGAAAAATATATTTCCTCAAAAAATCTTAAAGAGGCAAAAAAGCATGCCCAGTTTTTCTTAATAGCCCCAAGTCTCCCTCCCCCAAGCAGAAACCAGCTCTGTAGAAATGCAGATGTAAATAATCCAGGAAGTTTGGAGGCCCAGCTGGAAGATTAAGAAGACAAAGACACCTAAAATCTACATACCCCACCTAAAGTCTAAGACAGGACATAATAGGATTAACCCACAGATGCCAAAGGGCGCACCCCGACTCAGGTCAGAATACATGACGCAGGAAATACAAAGCCTCAAACAGAAACAGGAACAACTCCAAACAAAAGCCCCAGAGGGTATAAAAACCCATCTCTACATGTGCTCTCTCTCTTTTCTTCCAGAGCCATCTTTCTGTCTGGCTCTCCTCTTCAATAAACTGCAACCTTCTTTCTAAAGCAGTCGCCATGTTGTTTATCCCCGGCTTGGACTGAACCATGAGGAAGACTTTTCTTTCAACAAATCTTTCTAGAGATACAGATGGCCCACAATTCCTTTTGTGAGATCTCTGGGCCACTCTTTAAGACAGGGATGGGCCATTAATTTTCCCAAGGGGGTGACATGAAAAACATGGACTGTTGTGGAAGGCCAAACCAATAGAGCTGTGAAGGTGCATAGGCCCGCAGGTACGCACTTATATACATTTTTTAAAAAAAATAGCAGTCGCCTTCAAAATAAAAACAGTGCAGTTGTATTGAGTGCACACTTATTTACATATGATTTCTAATTTCCAATTGACATCTCAGGGGCTGAACAAGGACAGCCAAAGAGGGGGGGGGAATAAAATAACCAGGTTTGGTTTAAGAGAACCTCCAGAACATTTGGAGAAGGCACTTTCATGTCATTGGGAAAAGTGCTCAAAGGTAATTAGAATTAAGAAGCTCACCAACCGTGGTGAAGAATGTCATGGTCCATGAGCTTCTGCATCAGCCGGATGCCTGTCTCACGGTCGGGAGCTTCTTTGTGGTCAATCAACCAGTCAATGAGTTCCTTGGCCACGAAGCAATTCGGGTAGGTGCGAAGGTGATAGCGACGATCCTTTATAAGCTTGCCATCATGAAGACGAAGCCTAGGAGGGAAAACCAGATGCAGGAGGACCTTAGATCCTGAAGTAACATCCTTTGTCCTATTGGTGGGATTCAAATACCTGAACGACCAATTTTCTTATTGGATGCAGGCCTGGGCCTTCAAGGCATAGAATGCACTTCTAGAAGTAGCATCCACGCACTTCTGGCAGGCCATTCTAGGCCTGGGAGGCCTCCTCCAGGCTTCTGAGGCCTAGAATGGACTTCCGGAAGTAGCATCCACGCACTACCAGTGGGCTGTTCTAGGCTTGGGAGGCCTCCTCCAGGCCTCCAAGGCCTAGAATGGACTTCAGGAAGTGGCATCCACGCACTTCCAGTGGGCTGTTCTAGGCCTGGGAGGCCTCCTCCAGACCTCTGAGGCCTAGACTGGACTTCCGGAAGCACTGTGCATTAAGCCGGTTCTCCGAACTCAGCAAAATTCTACTGAACCGGTGCGAACCAGCTGAATCCCACCACTGCTTTGTCGAAATATGAGCGGAAGGCTCATATTTGGACTATCAAAGATAAAAGTGAAAGGTTTCTCCTGTCCAGTTGTATCTGACTCTAGGGGATGCTTCTCATCTCCATTTCTTAGGCGAGGAAGCCAAGGTGGAAGACATTTCGTTGGTTTTGTGGCCATCATGACAATACCCCAAGGCACACGGAACACTGTTGCCTTCCCACTGAAGTGATACCTATTTACCTACTCGCATTTTGAACTGCTGAATAGGGAGGAGCTGGGGCAAGGAACGGGAACTCACCCCATTGCGCAGCACGTGGGTCTTGAACCTGGGCTGACAGCTCTCCAAGTTCTGTGTTTTAACCGCTGAGCCATCACGTTTCCCCTCCCCCACCCCCGCTTTAGACTTCCACAAGAAGCTAAATCGAGTGGAAACACACCAGGCCATTCTTTGTCAAACAGCTTTGATGGGCTTGGCTTATTTTACTCATCCTTTGGGCATTGAGTGATGCTTCCTAGAATGGTCAGCTGCTCCGAACAAATAGAGAGAGTTCTTGACTTACAACCACAATTGGGACCAGAACTTCTGTTGCTAAGCAAGGTGATTGTTAAACGAATCACCACTGTCATTAAGTGACACACTTGTTAAGCAAATCTGGCTTCCCCCATTGACTTTGCTTGCCAGAAGCTGGCTAGTCGCAAATACTGTACCTATTCTAAGTTGTTACCTTTAGAAACAGCAGAATGGCCAGTCAAACCTTTGCAATCTCTTCTTCTCCTCCTCCTCCTCCTCCTCCTCTTCCTCTTCCTCTTCCTCCTCCTCCTCCTCCTCCTCTCCTTAAATCTCACTGCCTTCTAGCAATGATGGTATTATCTAATTGGGTCATGAAACATCAGCAAAAAAACCACTAAGCTCAGAGAACTCCAAGAATTCCACAGCTGCCCTCCTCCTCCTCCTCCTCTTCCTCCTAATCACGTGACCATGAGGATGCTGAGATGGTTGTGAGCAAAAACGGCAGACTCCTGAGTTCGAATCCCATCCTTGGGCATGAAAGCTGCCTGTGTGACTTTGGGCCAGTCCTTCTCTCCCAGCCCAGCCTACTTCACAGGATTGTTGTTGTGGGAAAAATAGGAGTACAGAGATGTGCTGCATATGTTCACCACCCTGAGTTATTCATAAAAATAATAAAGAGGGTGATATCGAATGAATGAATGAATGAATGAATGAATGAATGAATGAATACATCAGCCCAATTACTGATGGAGAACAGTGGGCTGTTCATTACAGAGTTCCACAATGAACCAAAGCTGAACTGAAGATTGAACAAGGTTACCCAGCCCTGAACTCTCCAGATTTATGATCCCATAATCCTGGGAGGAACCCAGAAGCAATGGAGGCCAGCGTCTCCATGGAACAGGCTCTTCTCCAAAATTTGGCCTGAGGCCCAGAACGTCTCAAGTGATGGCTTTGCTTTGTCAAGGTCTCTCCGAGGACAGAACAGCTCCGACCTCGGGTGAGAACATTAAACAAAAATAAATCACGCACTATCTGATGCCACCCAGCCTCTCCGAGGCCATTTTTCGAAGGCTGCTTTGGTTTAAACAGATGGACGCTTCAGCGATTCAAACATCTCTTGTTACTAGTGGGCTAAAATCTCATTTTGATATTTCTGCCCAGATTTTAATCCTCTACTGCAGGGGTCTGCAACCTTGACAACTTTAAGACTTGTGGACTTCAGCTCCCAGAATTCCTCAGCCAGCATAGCTGGCTGAGGAATTCTGGGAACTGAAGTCCACAAGTCTTAAAGCAGCCAAGTTTGGAGACCCCTGTTCTAGGGGCACCAAACGATTATGAAAGACAGCCCATTGGGGGTATCAGCAGAGTCATGGGGTGAAATGAACAGCTATGGAGACACAGAATTGCAGAATAACAGACTCGGAAGGACTTTAGAGGTCTTCTAGTCCAACCCCCTGCTCAGGCAGGAGACCCTATACCATTTCAGAGAAATAATTGTCCAATCTCTTCTTAAAAACCTCCAGTGATTGAGCGCCCACAATTTCTGAAGGCAAGTCGTTCCACGGATTAATTGTTCTCACTGTCAGGAAGTTTCTCCTTAGTTCTAGGTTGATTCTCTCCTTGATATGTTTCCATCCATTGCTTCTTGTCCTGCCTTCAGGTGCTTCAGACAATAATCCAACCCCTTCTTCTCTGTGACAGCCCCTCAAACGTTGGAAGGCTGCTATCACCTCGCCCTCTAGTCTTTCTTTTCACTAGGCTAGACATACCCAATTCCCGCAACCGTCTACAACACATTTGTGCATCTTGCTTCATTCTGTGGAATGTGAACAAGGAACAACAAATGTCCTTTGTAAACCTACAAAGGACAAGTATAACCAATTAAGAAATCTGGTTTGACAAGAACTGGTTTTTTTCTCTCTCAAAGAACTCATTTAAACCAAAAGTGGCTGGTAATTTACAATGAACCTCAATTAGCCTCAGATCCAGATTTTCAGAGATAAAACCAAAGGGCGGGCAGAGCAGAAAAAAGGTGCATGCCAAAAGAGTCCAGCTAAATTTATCAAATGTCAAACAGAATGTCATTGATCCACAGTTTCCCCTGTGAAAAACAAAGATAAAGATTCAAAGAAGGTCCCACTTATATGGTCCCTGACAATTCTTGACGTATGACCAGAACTGACACCAGAATTTCCACTGATAAGTTGTTATGTAAGTCACCAAAGTTACCAAATTTTGCCTCAGTCATTAAGGGAATCCCCGAAATTGTTAAATGAATCATGCAGTCATTAAGCGAATCGGCTTCCCCTGCTGCTTGTAGGCTGGGAACGTCACAGAGGGGGGTCACATGACCCTGGGATGCTCCCACCTTCATGAATACATGCCAGTTGCCAAGCACCCAAATTTGGATCACATGGCTATGGGGATGCTGCAAGGGTCATAAGTCATTTTTTTCAGGCCCGTTGTAATTTCAGTCACTAAACAAATGGCTGTAATTTGAGGACTACCTGTATATGTAACGTTCTTTCTGCAGGCAAAAATTCTTTAGTGTAAGGCAGTGTTTCCCAAACTTGACAATTTTAAGGCATGAGGACTTCAACTCCCAGAATTCCATAGCCAGCAATGCTGGCTGTGGAATTCTGGGAGTTGAAGTCCACATGCCTTAAAATTGTCAAGTTTGGGAAACACTGGTGTAAGGTATGGAAGAGAAATGAAGACTATAGATAGATTTCATAAAATGAAAAAGTAAGGTTCTACATTTAGGCAAGAAAAACCAAATGTACAAATATAATACAGGCGGTACCTGCCTTGAGGTAGCAACTGTGAGAGAGCTCTCGAAGTCCTAGTGGACAATCCCTTAAATATGAGCCAGCTGTGTGCTGCAGCTGCCAAAAAGGCCAACACAGTGTTAGGCTGCATTAACAGAGCGATAGAATCAAGATCACATGAAGTATTAATACCACTTTACAACGCTTTGGTAAGGCCACACTTGGAATACTGCATCCAGCTGGTCGCCATTATATAAAAAAGATGTTGAGACTTTAGAAAGAGTGCAGAGAAGAACACAAAGATGATTAGGGGGTTGGAGGCTAAAACATATGAAGAACAATTGCAGGAATTGGGTATGTCTAGCAGCTTAATGAAAAGAAGGACTAGGGGTGACAGGATAGCATTGTTCCAATATCACAGGGGCTGCCCCAAAGAAGAGGGAGTCAAGCTATTCTCCACAGTGCCTGAAGGCAGGACAAGAAGCAATGGATGGAAACTAACCAAGGAGACAAGCAACCTAGAACTAAGGAGAAACTTCCTGACAGACAGAACAATTAATCAGTGGAACAACCTGCCTCCAGAAGCTGTGAATGCTCCAGCACTGGACGTTTTTAAGAAAAGACTAGACAAACATTTGTCTGGAATGGTATAGGGTATCCTCCCTCAGCTAGGGGTTGGACTAGAAGACCTCCAAGGTTCCTCCCAACTCTATTCTGTTATTACCTCTGTATGATTACTTTTGCTATGTACACAAGGCTCAAGAAGCAAAGTAAACCCATTTTCCCTGGCTGCATACGCAAGCAATATTGGCATAGCTTTTTGCAACCTGCCCCAATCAGGAAGATAAGCTTGGCTGAGACACCTGTTCTCAAACAAGAGGTGACCTTTTACAGCTGGCAGCTCCTTATCAGAATCTGAATTAATTGCCAATTCATTGGCTTATTTATGGCTTTATCTTCAGCTGAGAGAACAAGGAAGGTAAGATCAACAGTGAGATGCTGGATGGCTTAAGCCAGGGGTCTTCAAACTCGGCCCTTTTATGACTTGTGGACTTCAACTCCCAGAATTCCTCAGCCAGGCACACTGGCTGAGGAATTCTAGGAGTTGAAGTCCACAAGTCATAAAAGGGCTAAGTTTGAAGACCCCTGGCTTAAGAGAATCCCATAATTCATAGGCCCTGCCTGAACCATATGGAATGGATATGCCACATCTGCATTAACAACTTTGGTCTCTATACGGGGCATCTGTCATAGGTTTGTGGGCTCCTTTCAGATCTAAAGAGAAAGGTTTGGGGCCAGGTAATTTGAATGACCAACTCCCCAATTACTTCAACCTGGCCCCCCAGAGCCAAAAAGGCAGGGGATGTTGAGGGTGCCCACTATCAAGGAAGAACATCTGGTGGGTCTGAGGGAAAAGGGTCTTCTCTGTGGTAGCTCCCTACCATAACAGTTCTTTAGCATTTTTGGACTTGATCTAGGATGCTCAGAGTTTCCCATTTGAAACTATGGTGAAATATGTCCCAAAACAACCGAGCACAGAATGCATCCAGTTTTGGTCACCACAATGTACTTTTTCTAGAGTACAGAGAAGAGCAACAAAGGTGATCAGGGGATTATAGGCTAAAACATATGAAGAACGGTTGCTGGAATTGAGTATGTCTAGTTTAATGAAGAGAAGAACAAGGGATGAGATGATAGCAATCTTCCAATATCTCAGGGGTTGCCACAAAGAAGCTATTCTCCAAAGCACCTGAAGGCAGGACAAGAAGCAACAGATGGAAACTGACCAAGGAGAGAAGCAACCTAGAACTAAGGAGAAATTTCCTGACGGTGAGAACAATTAACCAGTGGAACAACCTGCCTCCAGAAGTTGTGAATGCTCCAACCCTGGAAGTTTTTAAGAAGAGACTGGACAGCCATTTGTCCGAAATGATATAGGGTTTCCTGCTTGAGCAGGGGGTTGGACTAGATAGAAGACCTCCAAGGTCTCTTCCAACTATTATTATTACTATTACTATTACTACTACTACTACTACTACTACTATTATTATTATTATTATTATTATTATTATTATTCCAAGGACCCCACAGTTCAACCTTGATCTACAAATATCCTCTTCTATCGGTATTATCATCTGTACTGGTATTCATGGAGGAACCTGTGGTCCTCCATATCTGGTTGCTTGCTTGACATGAAAATTTACACTAACTTCTAAGGTCAGAGGAATTTTTATTGCGTCCATTGCTGAGTGCCTTGACTTGTGCAGCCATAAAATGTAGATATCAGAAGGGGTGGAAAGAACCTCAAGGCTTCCACAAGCACAGAGGTAATTTTGCCTATTCAAAAAAACCCAAATGTATTTGGTGATTGTGGAATGCTGAACATTAGAAAGCCACCTGAGATGGGGGACTATTTATTTATTTATGGTTTGGTTTTTATCCCATTTTCACTACTTTATAAGTAAGTCAAGGTGGTAAACATGTATAGTACTCCTTCCTCTTCCTATTTTCTCCACCACAACCACCTGGTGAGATGGGTTAGGCCAGGGGTAGGCAATCTTGTCTCTTTTATGACTGATGGACTTCAACTCCCAGAATTCCTGAGCCAGCCTGGCTCAGCTTGCAGACCTCTCCCTTTCCCCTCAGCGTGGCTGACTCAGGAATTCTGGGAGTTGAAGTCCACGAGTCATAAAAGAGCCAAGGTTGCTTACCCCTGGCCTAGGCCTAGGCCGCTTTATGACTCGTGGACTTCAACTCCCAGAATTCCTGAGGCAGCCTGGCTCAGCTTGGAAACCTCTCCCTCTCCCCTCAGCGTGGCTGGCTCAGGAATTCTGGGAGTTGAAGTCCACGAGTCATAAAAGAGCCAAGGTTGCCTACCCCTGGGCTGAGAGTGACTTGCCCAAAATCACCCAGCCAGCCTTCATGCCTAAGGCGGTACTAGAATTCACCAACTCCTGGTGATTGGCCCATCTCACACAGCCAGCTTTCATGCCTGTAGTGGGATTTGAACTAGAACTCACTGTCAGCTGGTGATTGGCTCAAAGTCACCCAGCTGGTTTTCATGCCTAAGGTGGGACTAGAACTCACCATCTCCTGGATTCTAGCCTTGTGCCTTCACCACCGGGATCAAACCTGCTCTTTTTTATGAGTCATTAATAAGGACAGAAGCTCAAAACTCTAACAGTGCTTGCCCTACCCTCCTTCTCATACGAAAGAGAGTGAAGGCAGAGCAATTTCCTTTTTTTTTTGTAAAATCTTCCTTGTTTTCCCACACTGAGCTCATATTTTGCTCATGGTCTCAAGCTCAGGTTTTGATAATGATCCCACATAACAAATAACAGAGTTGGAAGGGACCTTGAGGTCTTCTAGTCTGGTGTTGAAGCATTCACCATTTCTGGAGGCAGGTTGTTCCACTGATTAACTGTTCTCACTGTCAGGAAGTTTCTCCTTCGTTCTAGGTTGCTTCTCTCCTTGGTTAGTTTCCATCCATTGCTTCTTGTCCTGCCTTCAGGTGCTTTGGAGAATAGGCTGACCCATTCTTCTTTGTGGTTGCCCCTTAGATATAGTTGCATAGAAGAGTGTGTCTGGGCCTCTGGCTCTGTTTTTTCTTCGGAGGAAGAAGTAGAGTCTGGAATTTTTCTCAGCTAGTTCCAAAAATGTAGGTTTCAAATTCCACCAAGTCAGGCATTTGAAATGGAGCTTTAATGTTAAAGACATTAAACAGGTCGTTGGGTCTTTGACTCTCAAGTTGAATGCGTAGACTTTTTGAGATTTTTCTTGCCAACGTCAGCACAGAGGCATTGCTTGTTCAGAATTAAATAGTGGCTAAGAATTAAATGGTTGGCAGATTCTGTTTACAAGGGAGCAAAGATGGATGAAGATGATGGAACTTCTAAATGAACTTCTTTGATGAGAGAAGAACGGTTTACGTTTAGGGTGGACTGAAACCACTGACACTTTTTTTGCATAAAAACAGAAAAATGTGCATGATTTGGCGAAGGAAAGTATAGGAGAAAAATGTGAGCTGTTTTGTGATCACAGAGTAAGAGATACTTTTGCAATTGTATTGATATTGGCTGCAAAGGAAATTGAAAACCTCTTTCATTTTTTTTTCTTTTTTATTCTTTCTTTCTGCACTTTTCCTATCTTTCTTTACTATTATTTTCTTCCTTTCCTGTTTCTACTCTTCATTGGTTGGTGTTGGTTTTTACAAAGTTTATAAAACTTTTAATTACAAAATGATTTACAAAATAAAATTGAATAGTCAGGAGTTAGCTGGCCCGCACATGTAATAAATAAATAAATAAATAAATAAATAAATAAATAAATAAATAAATAAATAAATAAAATTTATTCAACTTCAACTTAAGACCTTTCACTTAGCAAACATTCAAAATTATAATGGACCTCCCCAGAGCATGACTTGAGGATAAATAGCAACTTGCCTGTTAATAATTCCTTTATTCTGCCAGGGGTTTTCAGAATAGAAGTGGACAGCCATTTGACTGAAATGGTATAGGGCAGGGGTAGGCAACCTTGGCTCTTTTATGACTCGTGGACTTCAACTCCCAGAATTCCTGAGCCAGCATGGAAACATCTCCCTTTTCCCTCAGCGCGGCTGGCTCAGGAATTCTGGGAGTTGAAGTCCACGAGTCATAAAAGAGCCAAGGTTGCCTACCCCTGGCTTAGCCCACTGTTTCTCAGCCTTGGGTACTTTAAGAGGTGTGGACTTCAACTCCCAGAATTCCTGAGCCAGCCATGCTGAGGGAAAAGGGAGAGGTTTCCAAGCTGAGCCATGCTGGCTCAGGAATTCTGGGAGTTGAAGTCCACGAGTCATAAAAGAGCCAAGGTTGCCTACCCCTCGTCTAAAGGATAAACTCTGTGTGATGACGACATCATGGAACTGCTGTATGTTTATATACATACCTGGATCTAGAGGTTAAACCAGGTTTCTCAACCACAGCCACTTCAAAGATGGGTGGATTTCAACTCCCAGAATTCCTGAGCCAGCCATGCTGAGGCGAAAGGGAGATTTCCAAGCTGAGCCAAGCTGGCTCAGGAATTCTGGGAGTTGAAGTCCACGAGTCATAAAAGAGCCAAGGTTGCCTACCCCTGGTATAGGGTCTCATGTTTGAGCAGGGGGTTGGACTAGATGACCTCCAAAGTCCCTTCCAACTTTAATGATGATGATGATGATGATGCAGGATCTTTTAGAGCAAACTAGGGATAATTCTCAACTTACAAACGTTCATTTACTGACCATCTGAAGTACAGCAGCACTGAAAAAAGTGACCTGACTTGTTTTTCTGCATTTATGACTGTTGCAACATCCTCGTGGTCATGTGATCAAAATTCCGACTCTTGGCAACTGCCCGTTATTTATGACAGTTTTTCAACATCCAGGGGTCTTGTGATCCGATTTTACTATCTTCTGACAAGCGAAGCCGATAGTGAAGCCAATGTTGCTAACTTAACAACTGCAGTGATTCACTTAACAACAGTGGCAAGGAAACTCACTTAACAACTGTCTTGCTTAGCAATCGAAATTTTGGGCTCAGTTGTACGTGTAAGTTGAAGAACGCCTGTCGTGACTTGACTAGAAAACAAAATAAGCAAATGAGGACTGGATGAGGTGTCCCCCAGGATCTTCTAAGTTCCTGCTGTTGTCGTGCTAATACATTATTTGTACAGATCCAGCAGGAGATTCTCATATTATAATGCAGATTTTCACCCTCCTTATCTGCATCTGATTTTTGTCTTGTCTTCACTGGAGTCATAGAATCATAGGGCTGAAAGGGACCCTGCAGGTTTTCTAATCTAACCCCCTGCTCAAAGCAGAAGTCCTTATACTATTTCCAGACAAATGGTTGTCCAATCTTTTCTTGAAAATCCACAGCACTCCAGTAACTGTACTCCCTGTCAGAAAATTCCTTCTTATTTTTTTCTTTTTTTTATAGAAAATTTTATTGATTTCTTAGTTTTACATTTAAATATTGGAAAAGCAATGTGGTGGCTGAGTTGGTCAATACTTCAATAACATACAAGTATCTTTAGTACAGATCTCAAACTATTACATTAAGTATTTCCTCTCTTTTCCCCTTGGTATTTACTGTCTCATATTTAAATTAATACAATTCTTATTACATCGATTAAATAAAAATATAACTTTCTTACGTTTATCAATCATTTTTAGTTTATACATATCCTAGTTGGTCTTTAAACATTCAATCTTTTTAGACTATCAATGTCCTGGTTAGTTCTCCCCAATTTTTAGTTTCCCATTAATATTTAAATTTAATATTTATACTTTCCAAGTTTAATATTTATACGTTTAACATTTATACTTTCCAAGTTTTAAATAACCCCAATTCCCTGTACCACAATTCATCACATGTTCTAATGTTCAGGATACACGTCTTATATATTTGATTTCTCACTATCTTACATCAACTAATTAATAATACAATATGATATTCTTACAGAAAATCCCTTATTTCTGGGTTGGATCTCCCTCTGATGCTTCTTATCCAGCCCTCAGATGCTATGGAGAATAAATCAATGCTCTCTTTCCTGTGACAGCCCTTAAGTATTGGAAGATGCTATCATATCTCCTCTCCATTGGGCTAGACCAGGGGTAGGCAACCTTGGCTCTTTTATGACTCATGGACTTCAACTCCCAGAATTCCAGAGCCAGTGTGACTTAGCATGGAAACTCTCCCTTTCCCCTCAGCGTGGCTGGCTCAGGAATTCTGGGAGTTGAAGTCCACAAAAGAGCCAAGGTTGCCTATCCCTGCCCTATATCAGGGGTACTCAACCTTGGCTCTTTTATGACTCGTGGACTTCAACTCCCAGAATTCCTGAGCCAGCATGGCTCAGCTTGGAAACCTCTCCCTTTCCTCTCAGTGTGGCTGGCTCAGGAATTCTGGGAGTTGAAGTCCACGAGTCATAAAAGGGCCAGGTCTGAAGACCCCTGATCTATTCTAAACCTGTGCATTTGTTTTTTTTTTCCTGCCTAAGTATCCTTATTTCATGCTTCCCTCTTTTTGCACATAAACCTTCACAAAAAGTATAATGTGGAGACATTCTCCATGACGAAACTTTGGCCATAAGTAAATTGGAACGATTCCAATGGCTAAGTGCAAATCTTGTTGGACCGGCACTGTTTTCAAACTTAGGACTCACATTTAATTACAGTAACAAGGGACTCAGAACATTGTTACACAACCTTTGGGTAAGTAAATACCCATTTTTCCTTCTTTTCCTGTTCTTTCTTTCTCTTTTTGGTGCTTCTTGCCTCCCATGTTAACGTCAACATTTTTCCTAGCTAGAAAAAAGAGATTTAGGGGAACATATTAATCAGCAAGTAAACTTTTATCAGTCCCCAGATCTAACTATCCTGCAAGACGCTTGAACCCAGAGCTAAATACATCATGTGACAGATGTCCAGGGATTGGTTATAGAAACACAATTTTCTTAGAAAATTTCTTTGTCAAATAGTAAGTGAACAGGATGCTGTTGATAACATTTTTTAAAAAAATCAACAGCATATCTCTTTTGGAGTCTGAATGCCAGTTCAACTAGGATTATTATTAACACTGCTTTCTCCCACTCTGAGTAGATCTACTTTTAGATCTACTCAAAGTTTAAACAGCTTTCCCCAGTCGGTTGGATGCAAAATACGCTAGAAATTCAATTTCTGAGCGCCCCCCATAGAATGAGGGATGACAATTGGGGAGTAAGTAAAGATCAGAAGAAGGAGGAAGGTGGGAGACGCGAAGGTGTGAAGAGGGAACAACTTAGAGATACGAACGACCAAAAAAAGGGGGGGAAAGAACTTACCTAATCCAAGACAGTGGGAGGTAGAAGGGAATAATGACACACCCACAAGCAGTGGAAGCAAGAAAAGAGGAGTCATCAGCATGGAAGCCACAATTAAAACGCAGTCAAATCAATTGGGACCTATGACAAGATCTAGGAGCCTTGTGCAAATGACGGCTCACCTATAAAGGCACTCTCCCATAGACCAACATTAACCCTGACGATGTCAGAAGTATCTGACGAAAGCTTGGTGATCGGTGATGGTATTAAACTTTTTTATAGTTTATTATATTCCTGGTGTTCACGTTTTTATTGGTAATTGGTTATGGATTCACCCAGGAATCAAGTTTGTATTTGTATATTCTTATTAGTATGTATGTATGTATGTATGTGTGTGTGTGTGTGTGTGTGTGTGTGTGTGTGTGTGTGTGTATATTCCCTTTTTGTCTACAGCCAATCGTTCTCAAAACATAAATTTGACAAGTTAGTGGGATTTTTTTCCCCTTCTGAAACTTGGGAAGTCTTTTTGCCTGAGGTTGCTAAACGCTGGACCCTGAAAACGGGAGAAGGAGAAAAAGTGAACCTTGATCAGAATAAAAGAACAACAGAGTTGGAAGGGACCTTGGAGGTCTTCTAGTCCAACCCCCTGCTCAAGCAGGACACCCTATAACCATTCCAGACAAATGGTTGTCCGATCACCCTTACGTACCTGAGCTGTTCTCCTGCAATCATGACCTCCACTCTGTGATGCTGCTCAGTGGCCCTTTGCTTGAAGATGCTGGTCAAGGTCTCCATCCCAGCCTGTCGGTTGAAGCCAACCGTGGCGAAGAGAGGCAGCTGTGGGTTGTGAGCCGCTAAGCAGCTACGCCTGGCTTTCCACCGGTGTGTTTGCCTTTCTGCACAGACCGGGGCGCCCTGCCAGAAACATCTTGTTAGCACTTTTAAAAGGAGATAAAGGCAAGCTGCTTACTTACTTTGCCTGGAGGGGTGGAGGAAAGATCGAGGGGTAAGTGAAGATTGTGGGAGAAAAAGGGCGTCCCTAAAGCCGAGAGGTGGAACTGGACCTGCCTCTTGCCTTCAAGGGCTGCTCCGCCTTAGCTGGAAGCCACGAGGAATGAGGGTCAAGGGCAGTTTCGCTCTGAAGGAGAAGGACGAGCTGAGATCAGTTGTGTTGAGACATGCTGGATCTCACCAATGTTAGAGAGCAAGTCCTGAGAAGGAGGAAGTGTCAGCAGAAGAACCAAGGATTTAGGTCTTCTCCTGTCCAGCTTTTGAGCTGTGGTGCTGGAGAAGATTCCTGCGTGTTCCTTAGAAAACAACGGCGACTAACAAACAAGTACAATGTAGTCCTCGACACGCCACAGTTCATTTAGTGCAGTGGTTCTCAACCTTTTTAATGCCGCGACCCCCGACTAGTCATAAGTTGAGGAATAAACCGGTCGTAGGTAGAGGACTAAACCGGTCATAAGTCAAGGACTACCCAACCGGTCGTAAGTCAAGGACTTTCCCTGCCCGGGAGTGCCATGCATGCATGGTGCCGCCCCCTGCGCCGGCCAAGGCGTAGCTGGCAAGCGGCAGAGACGGAGCAGGCTGACCACCGGCTGGGCCACCAGCTGGCCCAGCCCAAGGGAGGTAAGGCACCCGCCGGAAAAGGGGAAAAAAATGGCGGACAGCCTTGCTTGGCGACCCCCGTGAAATGGTCAATCGACCCCAAATGGGGTCGCGACCCATAGGTTGAGAACCGCTGTTTTAGTGACCGTTCAAAGTTACAACTGCACTGAAAAGGGTGACCGCTTCATGCACAGACTGTCGTGAAATCAGGATGGACCACAGGCACCCCACATTAGGCATGCCACTGCATCCAGCACCAGTTGCAATTTCCAAATGGTCTTCAAGGATAACGCCACGGAGAGTGGGTTGCAGTAGTCCACACAGGAGTTGGTTCAAACATGAGCGACTGTGAGGAATTAATTGCATATTGTGAGCAATATAATGGAACACTGTGGTTTTCTGGAATATGATGGCATTTGATACGGGGAGTCCTCGACTCGCGAGCACAATGGACCCCAAAGTTTCCATTGTTAAACTGTTTAAGTGAGCTTTGCCCCATGTTACACCTTTTGTTGCCACAGCTGTTCAGTGAAATCACTGCAGTTGTTAAGTGAATCATGCAGTCATTAAGTGAATCTTGCTTTACCCCCTCCCCCTTCACTTTGCTTGTCAGGAAGCTGTCATAAATGGAAAGTCACAAGTGGTGATCACATGACGCCAGGACACCGCAACCTTTGGCTCGAACTAATACTCAGCCCATTAGGAGGCAATGTGTGTGTTGTGATAGCAAGAGCCGAAACAGCCTAAAACAGTAGCAACAAATGAGATGCTGAGGGCCCTAATTACATTAAGGGCAGTAGCTGTCAAAGCCATCAGGATCTTGGTGGTGTGATCCTTGCCAGAACACTAATATTAACAGATCACAGGCCACCACCAGTGATTGCAAAACCACACTTTTTGTCCAAGCAGCACAAAACATGGATGAACAAGAGACTAAAATGCAGAAATCAGACTATGCAATGAAAAATGGTTGTTCCTCATCCTTCAAATGTATAAAGCACAGCTGTGAGTCAACCAGGTACTACAACCACACAAAGAGCAATTGTGATGGCCATGGCGGAGCCCACATGGTGGAAGATAGATGGTCCATTTGAGCTAGTGGGGAAGGAACCAGGCTAGAAAGTAGGAGAGTGTGAGTTCTAGACCCACCTTAGCCATGAAAGCCAGCTGGGTGACTTTGGGCCAATCACCAGGAGACTGGGAGTTCTAGTCCTGCCTTAGCCATAAAAGCTGACTGGAAGATTTTTGGCCAGTCTGTCTCAGCCCAATTCACCACACTGGATTGTTGTTATGGAGAAAATAGGAGACAAAAGGTGTTGGATATGTTTGCCACCTTATTTGTAAACATAATAAAGGTGGTATACAGATAGGTAGATAGATGAATATAGATAGATAGATAGATAGATAGATAGATAGATAGACAGATAGATGATAAATAGATAATAGGTAGATAAGATATAGATAATAGACAGAGATGATAGACAGATAGTAGATACATGATAAAAGATAGATAGATAGATAGAGTTAGATATAGATAGAATAGATGATAGATATAGATGATAGATATAGTTAGATATAGAGAAATGGATGATAGAAAGATAGATAGATAGATAGATATAGATATAGATAGAAGAGATGATAGATATAGATGCTAGATATAGTTATAGAGAAATGGATGATAGATAGATAGATAGATAGATAGATAGATAGATAGATAGATAGATAGATAGATAGATAGATAGATAGATATGAGGAGGAGGGGCCTTCTTGACAGTTATGTATATGCCATTTGAGTGAAGCTTATGATGTTATCATGACTCCACCCCCCACCATGATTTCATCCTCCAGCCTCATTTTAACAGGATTGGCTGATACCGCTTAGCTCAGTGATGGCAAACCTTTTAGAGACTGAATGCCCAAACTGCAACCCAAAATCCACTTATGCATCGTCGAGTGCCGGGAGGGTGTGGCCAATTGGATGGGCATGGCCAATTGGGTGGGCGTAGCTGCGGTGGTAACGGCAGACTAGGTGGGACTAAAAAGTTCAACCAATCAATTCCAACTTTGCAAGATCTTTTTTTTCCGCGAGAAGTTGAAATTGACTGATTGAACTTTTTTTTTTTTTGCACATGGTGGTAGAGGCCTAAAGCGAAAAGGTTTTATAAAACGCAGCTGAAGGCCTAGGACTGGGGCGACGGCGCGCATGCCCAGAGGGCTCTGAGTGCCGCCTCTGGCACCCGTGCCATAGGTTCGCCACCACCGGCTTAGCTGGTCTGCCTCCAAGTGTTCTTAAAAGTAAATTTAAAACAAGAATGTGTGATTCCCCTGTTGTGAACATAGAATACAATAAGGTTGGAACGGACCTTGGAGGTCTTCCAGTCCAACCCCCTGCTCAATCAAGAGACCCTCTACCATTCCATGGATGTCCAGTCTCTCACTTCTAGTGAAGTAGCACTCACAACTTCTGGAGACAAGATTGTTTTGATTGAATTTAGGATCTTCCTTGAAAATTCCAGTCCTGCATTGAAGCTGTTACTTTCCCCCCAAAAAAGAATGATACTCCAGACTGGTATTTTTCAAATTGGTCAACTTTGAAATAACTGGGGCTTCAGCCTCACAGATGTGGTAAGAATTGGCACCTACACATCTCAAAGTTGCAGAGGTTGGGAAATAGTGACTAGTGCAGGGGTAGGCAACCTTGGCTCTTTTATGACTCGTGGACTTCAACTCCCAGAATTCCTGAGCCAGCCTGGCTCAGCTTGGAAACCTCTCCTTTCCCTCAGCATGGCTGGCTCAGGAATTCTGGGAGTTGAAGTCCACAAGTCATAAAAGAGCCAAGGTTGCCTACCCCTGTCCTAGTGGATGCATTAGGATGGTAAAGAGACACCCTCTTGTGGCTAGAGGTGAAAACACGTTTGTTTCATACAAAAGAGGTCATTACATGAGTAGAAAAAGTACGGCTGCTTTTTGTTTTACAAAGCTGGCACCATAATTTCCACTAGCATAGTTTTAATTTATACCAAACTTGTCTTTCTGTATGGACTGTTATGGTGCATGGTTACTGACTGTTTTGTTAATATTTTGCCTAAAAAGAAAGAGGAAAGAAAAGCTTGCTTTTGGGCTTAATGTTGAAGAATAGACCATTTTATGTGCCAGCAGCGGTATAAGAGCCTGCACCATGATTACAATTCTCAAAACCTTCCTAGTCCATGGCAGTAGCAATATTTTTAGTTCTAGATTTAACTTCCTAAAGTACATCTACGTTCTACTCCTGGCAATTTCTGTAAAATTACAGAATAAACAGACTATGACCACAATTGAGCCCAAAATTTCAGACAAATTGTTGTCCAATCTCTTCTTAAAAACTTCCAGTGTTGGAGCATTCACAACTTCTGGAGGCAGGTTGTTCCACAGGCTAATTGTTCTGTCAGGAAATTTCTCCTTACTTCCAGGTTGCTTCTCTCCTTGATCAGTTTCCATCTGTTGTTTCTTGTCCAGCCTTCAGGTGCTTTGGAAAATTGGTTGCCCGCTCTTCTTTGTGGCAGCCCCTCAAGTATTGGGACCATGCTATCATGCCATCTCTGGTTACTAATTTTATTTCTCAACTTAATTAATCTTATTTCATAACTTACTCAGGATTACTTTTTTAATGGACTTCCTACTGTTAAAAATAGGCACTTTCTAGTCCACCAAATGTTTGTTCAATATAATCTGGGAAATGTGTAGTTGTTTTCACAAAGCTTAATCTGAGCCAATCTTTTTCTACCTTGGCCACTTTTAAGATGTGTGGACATCAACTTCCAGAAGTCCCCGCCAGTAAGTCCGCACATCTTATAAACTGTTCTAAACTTTCAGAAAAGGTTGAATTACCTCTCCACTGTCTTATAGAAACTATCAATGGCATTTGAAAGAGGGAGGCATATCATTGACTTATTTTTTTTTTTTTTAGTGGTTCCCCCCCCCCCAAATTCTCTTTGTATGCCGATCTTCAAAAATCTTCTCAGGGTACTGTCTGCAAAATCTCCCCATGATTGTCCTCACCTTGGCATACAATAAACACTGTATCTTGTGAAATTATTTTGAGGTTGGTTTTTTCAACGCAATTGTTTTATTCGAGAATGCCCTTCCTCCTCAGGTTGAGGCCCCATTTGGTCAAGTTATTAATGCACCGGGCTAGAAAGCGGGAGACAGTGAATTCTAGTCCCACCTTAGCCATGAAAGCCATCTGGGTGACTTGGGGCCAATCACCAGGAGACGGTGAGTTCTAGTCCCCCCTTTGTCATGAAAGCCAACTGGGTGACTTTGGGCCAATCACCTGCAGAGTGCAAGTTCTAATCCTGCCTTAGGCATGAAAGGCACCTGGGTGACTTTGGGCCAATCAGCAGGAGCAGTGAGTTCTAATTCCCCCCTTTGTCATGAAAGCCAATTGGTTGATTTTGGGCCAATCACCTGGAGAATGCAGGTTCTAATCCAGCCTTGACCATGAAAGCCATCTGGGTGACTTTGGGACAATCACCAGGAGACGGTGAGTTCTAGTCCCCCCTTTGTCATGAAAGTCAACTGGGTGACTTTGGGCCAATCACCTGCAGAATGCAAGTTCTAATCCCGCCTTAGGCATGAAAGACATCTGGGTGACTTTGGGCCAATCACCAGGAGTGGCGAGTTCTAATTTCCCCCTTTGTCAATGAAAGCCAATTGGTTGACTTTGGGCCAATCACCTGGAGAATACAAGTTCTAATCCCGCCTAGGCCATGAAAGCCATCTGGGTGCTTTTGGGACAATCACCAGGAGATGGCGAGTTATAGTCCCCCCCTTATCATGAAAGTCAACTGGGTGACCTTTGGCCAATCACCTGCAGAGTGCAAGTTCTAATCCCGCCTTAGGCATGAAAGCCAGCTGAGTGATTTTGAGCCAGCCCAACTCACCTCACAGGGTTGTTGTTGTGGAGAAAACAGAAAGAGGAAGGTGTGCTGGATCTGTTTGCCCCCTTGAGTTATATGTAAAAATAATAAGGTTGAAATACACACAAATAAACAAATAATGGTCTGACGCATTAACCAAGATTGAAGTTAGAGACATGTTCTCTGAAAACAAACCCAAACCCAGAATGTGGAAGCTGCAGCCGGTGCAACTCGTATTTCCGTGCAAAATGCAAACGTGAATGTCAACGCAACGTGAAGCCATTTATGAGGAGGATGTTGGGATGGCTTTGTTCCATTTCTCTGACTTTATTGTTTCACTTTGAGAGGAACACGGTCGGTTCATGTTCAATACCGTTTTGCAAAACAAAGGAACATAACTCACAGCTCTTGCGAAGGAACTGACAAAATGGTACAGTCGGAAACGGAAAGAACCGCGCGGCCCACCACCCAGCTTCTTCTGAAAAAGAAAAAAATAATAATAATCTACTGACCAGTTATTCCAACCAAGAGAGGAAGGAGCTTAAGATCCAGTTACATGTCTCAAAGTTTTGACTCTTTTAACCAATCCTGTATCTTCTACAGATGGAGGCCTACTCTTCCCACTCATTTTAAACTTAGTGCGGACAATAAAACATTTGCCACTGTGCCTCCACAAAGCGTTTCTGATTTCCTAATCTAGCCCATAGCCACGATATTCTCTGGAGGTCTCCCCTCCAGGTACTGCTCAAGTTTGACCCCGCTTAGCTTCTCAAGATAGAAAAACTCAACAGGTGTGTGGTCGCCTGCCCTTCTATTATCTCCCTTTTGGGATTCAGTTAAGAGGAGGACGTTCACCTGAACTGGAAGTTATTGTACAAATTACTACACAATACATATATAATGCCTGCCATGGAAGGCCATGAGAAGGTGGAGAATTTCTAGGGAAATTAGAGACTGCAGCGAGACTATACAGCAAGAGATCTCAAGTCATTCATTCTAGCATTACGGGCAGAGTTGCATTGTCAGCAACGTGCAATGGAAGAAACGCTTCGGGAACACCCCGATGTTAGGTCTGGTTTTAGCCAACTTCGACAGCAGCCTTCCGTAATTTAATGCCTTCTGGCGGAGTTCAACCAATTTCCGCCACAGCCCAACGAACACCCGGATAGTTATCTGGAGGGCGTAAAGCCAGGGAAAGCTGAATCAGAGTTTTGTTACTGTGCTAAACTGACGATATAAATCACCAATCATGCAGAAGGGCTTTGCATCCTATATTTTGTAACTCCAAGGCAGCTGATCCTACTTGCTCTCTTACTATGAAATTACAAGAAATGTGTGTGTGTGTGTGTGTGTGTGTGTGTGTGTGTGTATCAAAACTCCTGGGTTGGTTTTTTTTTTTTTTTTTAGCTACCATTGTCTCCCCTCCAATAATGTAAAAAAAGGAAAAAAAAAGAGGTTCAAATACATAAGCTACTTGGTTGGGTATAGATGACTTGGGTTGATCCTGTACAATTCAATTTGGAAATCTGATAGCTCTGTTCTCTTATTTATCTATTTATAACTCAATTTCTTAAAGATTTTGTTTATAAAGGTGTTTCTGTTACAGGTAGCTATGACAAAGAACTACTTAGAAGCCTCTGATACATTTCCTAGGAGATCATGAGTAGTATCTTTTCTTCCACAGAGGGAGCAACGCAGAACTGAGAAACAGCTAACGGTAACCCTGAATTGGATGCTACCTCCTTCATCACCAAGATCATGATTTTTAAAGTCCTTTTGGTGTTTGATATTTACATTCCCCACTCTGTAGAGTTTTAGCTAAGATGACAGCTGTATCGTCATCTCATTTAAAAACTGGAAAGGTAAAGAGGTGATTGACAAGAGGGAAGGAAGAGACTCTAAAAGATATGATTTGGGGGGGGGGAATCAGCCCTGCCTTTGGATTAAAAAAAAAAGGAAAGGCTGCTTTAAAAATAAATATGTTTTTATGCAAGGAGTTTGGGACAGTGTATCTCACCCTTGGCAAGTTTAAGATGGGGGGAATTCAACTCCCAGAATTCCTCAGCCATCTCTGCTCTTCTGGGAGTTGAAGTCCATCCTTCTTAAAACTTGCCAAGGATGAGAGACACTGGTTTAGGGTAGTGTTTCCCAAACTTGACAATTTTAAGGCATGTGGACTTCAACTCCCAGAATTCCACAGCCAGTGTTGCTGGCTGTGGAATTCTGGGAGTTGAAGTCCTCATGCCTTAAAATTGTCAAGTTTGGGAAACACTGGTTTAGGGGATGAAGAAATCTGCCACAAGGTAAAATATACATTAATGGAGACCCAGAGTTCAAGTATGCTCTCATCTCCTTGAATTCCATAGATAAATGATTTAAAACAGCATATAGACCAGCGGTTCTCAACCTGTGGGTCGCGCCCCCTTTGGGGGTCGAATGACCCTTTCACGGGGGTCGCCTAAGACCATCGGAAAACACATATTTCTGATGGTCTTAGGAATCGAGACACCGCTCCAGATCCGTCTCCGCATGGCCTCCTCCGCCATTTGGAGAGAGAGGGGGGGGAGGGAGGGAGGGGCACTTTCGCTTTCCTTCTCTCTCTCTCTCTCTCTCTCTCTCTCTCTCTCTCTCTCTCTCTCTCTCTCTCTCAGGTGAACTTACCTCCTACAGGGCTACTGATTGGCCCTGCGCCCGGGTGCCCCATCCCCTGGGAGAAGAGAAAGAGGAAAGAGAGAGAGAAGAGAGAGAGAGGAAAGAGAAAGAGAGAGGAACGAGAGAAAGAGAGAGAGGGAAGAGAGAGAGAAAGAGGGAGAGGAATGGCACTTCTCCAACCAGGCTGGGCGGAGCCGACGGAGCGGGCTTCCTGCCCCCCCTCCCCGGCCAGCTGGATGGGGGGTTGGGGGTCACCACAACATGAGAAACGGTATTAAAGGGAAGGTTGAGGAAGGTTGAGAACCACTGATATAGACTGAAACGATCAGATGAGCAAAATTAAGGTAGAAGCTGATGCTCGTTCACAAGCAAAACACACCATTAAGTTTCTAAGGAGGGATCCAGAGAATAGAAAATGAAGAAAAAAAATTTCACACCCTATTGGGAAAAAATGGACACACATCAGCAAAAGAAATAGGCAAGTTAACTCTATTCTGAGACACACTAAAAAAAAACAAGGTGCAGTTTTTAATGAGGTCACAAAAGCTCAGAAATTTGCCCCCCCCCCCAAAAAAAAAGCGTATTCTTGAAAGACAGGCACAGATCACCTAACCACCTTAGTCTGATTAGAAAGCCCAAGGAGAGGGAAAACTGGGACCAAAGGATGGGAAAGCAAAGTCTCCAGAAAAGAGGAGAAATTTAGTTAGTAATTGGGGGGGGGGGAAACACAAGTGAAAAATACCACACAGCAGCTCAAGTACTTCATATTTCTTCACAAGATAGATACTGACATATTGAACAATACATAAAAATTGTAGGAAACTATTAATACTTTATGATCTCTGTGTGTTTATGTGCACTGATATACACACACAGTTATATACAGCAGACGATTTCAGCTAAATTCTGAGAAAAACTGGAAATTCCCAAGTATCCAGGCGCTCAGACATCACACAGTTCATTAGCCAAGCCAAAGGTTTTCTTAAGATAAAAGAAACCAGAGTTTCATCCTGGTTCCCCCAAATGCCTCATTTTGACATCCAGCCAATTATACCACGATTCAGTGTTTCCTGCCTCTTAGCGGTCTAACACTGTAGTATTTAAATATACATAGATCATAAAAAACGATTTACTGATCACAAGCACCAAAAACAGAATTGACATCAGACCTTTGTAGAAAAGGATACTGGAATTTTTCCTCAAATTCATGCAACATAGCTCAAAATGATAGACACTGTAATCTGATTATTTTTCAGTAGTCTCCTGCCGGGCACGGGGATGGGGGGTGGGCAGAAGGGAAAGAGGAAAACTCATGTGGAATCTTATAATCTTTATATTTTATAAGTGCAAAGTTCCAAATTGTTATTGGCTTTGGTTTGGTTCGAAAGATGTTTGCTTCTGACATTGGCATGTTCCGTTTATGAAAACTGTCACCTATCCTGCCTGTTTTTCCATCCCTGTTTGTATCCAGCCATTACGCTAAAATTCCACATTACGCTTGTGGAACCTCAAATGGAGAAAGAGAATTGAGATGATTTAATTTAATGTATAAAAAGGGAAAAAAAAGGAAAGAAAAGATGAGGAATCTTACACACGCCTGTCGAAAGCAGCCGAAGCCAAGAACGGGAACTTTAAAAAAAACAAAACCAAAAAAAGCTTTTAGAAATGCTGTCTGTTGCCTTCTAAATAAGAGAACTGAAATTATTAAGTGGACAGCGTCCTTCAAAAAAAGAGAGAAAAGAACACACCCTCTAAATAAATCTGGATCCAGCCAACAGATGCTTCTACAATATCTTAAATAATATATATTTTGGCTCGATTCCAAGCCATCCCATCTCAGTCACAATAATATATCACTTGGCTGAATATGTCACCCCTACACCCCCCCACACACACGTATCAGACTACCCAAAGTCCTCCAGAATGTCAGCTGAAGTCCCCAAAAGAAGTTGGGCAAGTTACACATGCGAAGGTTGTGGCTAGGATGGTAAGACTTGCATGGACTCGCTTCCTCCGAGCTTTCGAGGTTTGGCAAACCTACAAAGACAGCAGCACGGTGAGGATATTATCTAACGTGACACGACTTGGCTCTTTTGTATGATAATTACAAGAATCCGCAAACTCATGTGTGTTTGTTTTTTGTGGTGGTGGTGGTGGTGGTAGTTGTAAACAGGAGGTGGAAAGAGAATGGAACAGCGGGCGCGAAGTTGAAAGAGGCCAACTCCAACGGATGCTAGTCCAGTTATGTGGGAGATTCTTCCATCGGAGGTGTGGGTTATTTCCCCCCCCCTCTTCTGCTACGCTGGTTAGAGGACGGGTCCTACCAGTTGTGATTGTCCCATTCTTCTTCGGTGGCCGAAGAGGGTTCTTTTGTGCCCTTTTTGGCTTTGCCCTCCCCGGCGGTGTTCTCCCAGTTGGTCTCCCAGTTTTCCCAGCTGTCGCCATTACTGTTCTTGTTGTTGGAAACGGTGCCCGAACCCCAAACATCCCAGCTGTCAGAGCTTTTCTTCTCCGCCGAATTGTCCACGTACGTCCAGCTGTCGCTGCTCGGGGACTTGTGGGTTTTGGGTGGGTCTGAATTGCCGAAGGTCTCCCAGAAACTCTGATCCACGGAGTTGTTCTGGTAGCTTTCGTTTTTGCTGTTCTGGTAGCTCTCCGCTTCCGGTGGCCTTTCAGAAAAAAGGAGCAGAGGGAAAAGAAGAACTCGGTTAGTTCAATGGAAGCTAATCAAGGAGAGAAGCAGCCTAGAACCGTGGTGGCGAACCTATGGCACGGGTGCCAGAGGTGGCACTCAGAGCCCTCTCTGTGGGCACGCGCGCCGTCGCCCCAGTCCTAGGCCTTCAGCTGGGTTTTATAAAACCTTTTCGCTTTAGGCCTCCACCGCTGTGTGCAAAAAAAAAAAAAAAGGTTCAATCAATCAGTCAATTTCAACTTCTTGTGGAAAAAAAAAAAAGATCTTGCAAAGTTGGAATTGATTGATTGAACTTTTTAGTCCCACCCAGTCTTCCGTTACCAGTGCAGCCACGTCCACCCAGTGGGCCACACCCAGCCAATGGGCCACACCCACCCGGCACACGACAATACATAAGTGGGGTTTGGGTTACAGTTTGGGCACTCGGTCTCTCAAAGGTTCGCCATCACTGGCCTAGAACTAAAGAGAAACTTCCTGACAGATAGAACAATTAACCAGTGGAACAACCTGCCTCCAGAAGCGGTGACTGCGCCAACACGGGAAGTTTTTAAGAAGAGACTGGACAGCCATTTGTCTGAAATGGCACAGGCAGTCCTTGACCTACGCCCACAACTGAGCCCCAAATTTACGCTGATAAGTGAGACATTTGTTAAGTGAGTTTTTGCCCCATTTTGTGAGCTTTCTCACCACAGTTGCTAAGTCAGTGGTTCTCAACCTGTGGGTCGGGACCCCATTTGGGGTCGAACGACCATTTCACGGGGGTCGGCAAACAACGCAGTCCGCCATTTTTCCCCCTTTTCCTTAGCTGTGCTACTCCCTTTTATTCTATTGGCTTTTGAAAGCCAATAGAATAGACTCTCTTGAATAAAGTCTAATTCTATTGGCTTTCAAAAGCCAACAGGAATGGTCCAGGCTGTCTCTGCCCTGCTGAGCCCGCCAAAAGTCCCATTCTGCAAACGGTGCTGCACCAGTTGAGTAGTCCTCGACTTACAACCGGTTGAGTAATCCTCGACTTACGACCGGTTGGGGGGTCGCGGCATTAAAAAGGTTGAGAACCACTGGGCTAAGTGAATCACTGCAGTTGTTAAGTGGCTGTTAAGTGAATCTGGCTTCCCCACTGACTTTGCTTGTCAGAAGGTCTCCAAAGGGGATCACTTGATCCAGGGACACCACAAGCGTCATAAATATGATTCAGCTGCCCAGCGTCCAAATTTTGATTACATGACAACAGGGGTGCTGCCACGATCGTAAGTGTAAAAAACGGTCATAAGTCACTGTTTTTTAACGCTGTGGCAACCCAATTAACTGTTGTAAGTTGAGGACTACTTGAATAGGGTTTCAGCTGGACTAGAAGACCTCCGAGGTCCCTTCCAGCTCTTCTGTTATAATGTTAACACAGAAACAAAATGGGGCTGCTCTATTGGTCAACCTCCTGAATGAACTTTCGGTTGTGGGTCAAGGAAAAAAAGGTCTTTCTAATTCAGTGTTTCTCAACCTTGACAATTTTAAGGCATGTGGACTTCAACTCCCAGAATTCCACAGCCAGCATTGCTGGCTGTGGAATTCTGGGAGTTGAAGTCCACATGCCTTAAAATTGTCAAGGTTGAGAAACACTGTTCTAATTAGAACCGTCCCAGAAATTATAAAAGCAAGGTAGCTATTTAGAAATTCCAGCTTAGGATGGCGGAAAGACTCCCCGTTCAACACAAAACAACTTCTTTTAAAATATGTTATTATGGTTGTTGTTGTTGTTGTTCTTGTTATTCCCATCAAGATTGATCTGAAAGCAGTACAGGTAGTTCTCGACTTATGACCGCCACGGAGGTCCAAATTTCTGCTGCAACGCAAAACCGTTGTTAAGAGAGTTTTTGCCCCATTTCCCGACCTTTCTTGCCCCGGTGGTTAAGTGAGTCACTGAGGCTGTTCAGTTAGTAACAGGGTTGTTAAGTGAATCTGGCTGCCCCGTTGAGTTTGCTTTTCAGAAGGTTGCAAAAGGGGATCACACGAAAAAACCCCCCGGGGACACTGCGACCGTCATAAATACATTCCAGTTGCCAAGTGCCCAAATTTTATGCGCATGACCCTGGGGAGGCTGCAACGGTCGTTAAGTGTGAAAAACGGTCATAAGTTACCTTTTTTTTCTAGTGCCGTTGTAACTTTGAACGGCCACTGAACAAATGGTTGTAATTTTTAAAAACCATGCTTGGCTGGGGAATTCTGGGAGTTGAAGTCCACCCATCCAAGTTGCCAGAAACACTGGCCTAGGTTCCTGAGGGAATATATATCTTTTTGAGATAGCCTGGACTTCATTTACAAGTTACCGTATTTTCCGGCGTATAGGACAACTCGGCGTATAATACGACCCCCAACTTCAGCACCGATTTCCATGCCTAGAAAGTCGTCTTATACTCCGGAAACTACTGTAATTTCCGGTGTATAAGACGACTCAGAGTATAAGACGACCCCCAACTTCAACGCCGATTTCCATGCCTAGAAAGTCGTCTTATATGCCGGAAACTACTGTAATTTCCGGCGTATAAGACGACTCGGCATATAAGACGACCCCCGACTTCGGCGCCGATTTCCATGCTTTAGAAAATCGTCTTATACGCCGGAAAATATGGTATATGTCAGAGATGTATCCTGAGCAGATGCATCTACCATACCTTTCAGAAGACCCGTCTGCTTTTCCAGAAAAGAAAGTGGTCATATCTCGCCAGCTTTTAGTACTTACTCCCTGGACCTGTGGAGGGAAGGAAAAAAATAAGGCAAATTAAATGATTACAGAGAGAGAAAACAGTGGTACGCAAATATCAACCCTTTCCTTCTATCAGTTTTTGAAGCCAACAAAACAAAATGGCACCCAGCAAGCAACTACAGGTAGTCCTCAACTTACAACAGTTCATTTAGGGACTGTTCAAAAGTTACAATGGCACTGAAAATTGTGATTTATGACCCCTTTTCAAAGTCACGGTCTTTGCGGCATCCCCATGAATTCAGATGCTCGGCAACTGGTTCACATTGTGACCGTTGCTGTGTCCCCAGGTCACGTGATCCCCTTTTGCGACCTTCTGACAAACAAAGTCAATGGGGGGAATCCAGATTCACTTAATGACCACGTTACCAACTTAACAAATGCAACGATTTGCTTGACAACCGTGGCAAGAGAAATTGTAAAATGGGGGCAAACCCGCTTAGCAAATGTTTCATTTAGCAACATACATTTTGGGCTCCATTAGGGTTGTAACTCGAGGACTACCTGTATGTCCTTAAGCAAGCAGCATCCTGCTGGATTGGCCGGCTGGCCCAAGGTGGTTCAGCAGCCTGTTCTCCCGGGGCCTGACCCAATTGCCCCACAGAGCCCACCAGTCCCCTGGCCTATGGCCTTCAAAGGGAGTCCCACTGCCCTCTGGACTTAAGCCACCAATCCCCACAGGTTTCACGAACGGAAAGCGGACTGGCTTCTTCACCGACCCAAACTAAAATGGGAAGCCTCCCTGTCTGAGAGCTGAACAGGATTAAGATCTTTCTGGTAAATGTGCTTAGGGCAGTGATGGCGAACCTTTTAGAGACTGAGTGCCCAAACTGCAACCCAAAACCCACTTATGCATCGTCGAGTGCCGGGTGGGTGTGGCCCATTGGACGGGCGTGGCCAATTGGGTGGGCATCACTGCGGTGGTAACGGCAGACTGGGTGGGTCAATCAATCAATTCCAACTTTGCGAGATCTTTTTTTTTTTTCCACAAGAAGTTGAAATTGACTGATTGATTGAACCTTTTTTTTTTTTTTTTTTTTTGCATACGGCAGCGGAGACCTAAAGCGAAAAGGTTTTATAAAACCCAGCTGAAGGCCTAGGACTGGGCGACGGCATGTGTGCCCACAGAGAGGGCTCTGAGTGCCGCCTCTGGCACCCGTGCCATAGGTTCGTCACCACTGGCTTAGGGTAAGTCAGTAAATCACAGGATCTGGTTTCCTTTTTTGCTTTGATCCCAACATGACTGGAGCAAACCCATGGCGTGACTATAATGATTATAAAAAAACAAAAACAAAAAACCAACAACTATGATGCTCTGTTTGCAGTTTTGTTCTAGGTTTAAACAAATACTTTAAAGCAGTGTTTCTCAACCTTGACAATTTTAAGGCATGTGGACTTCAACTCCCAGAATTCCACAGCCAGCATTGCTGGCTGTGGAATTCTGGGAGTTGAAGTCCACATGCCTTAAAATTGTCAAGGTTGAGAAACACTGCTTTAAAGGTATATACAGGAGAGGTGTGGTTTGCCTCACTGAAGTACGCTCTTACCCCAAAGCCACTTCTCAAGAAAAGGACTAGGCCACATTTATGTGGAGTTAGCAAACCTTTATGTGCATACAAATACATTTAATAAAATAGACTCTCCTCTCCCCTTCTTCCTTTCCTTTCCTTTCCTTTCCTCTCCTCCCCTCCCCTCCCCTCCCCTTTCCCTCTCTTTTCCCCACACATTTAACCCTACAACCATTTGGCTAAAACAAATTTAAAACTAGGAGGCAACAGCACTTACCAGTTTTATTGAATAATGGCAGCAAAAAAAAACAGGAGGAGAGGGAGAAGACACATCAATTAACAAGTTTTAAAATGACTGGTGCTCACATTAAGCTGTTTCCATATTCCTTTGCAATACGG